>NC_056728.1:1010447224-1010699724 GCF_019279795.1 Protopterus annectens
CAATCATCCAACAGTATAGCAAACTAGCAGATATGTCTGGACCACTGGTGTATGCATGCCTGGCCGTCCTGTGTTTCAGTGTGTGAGCATGCCCAGTATGACTGTTACGCATGTTGTCGACCGACATTACTGTCATACAGTCATGTGTGTGAGCATGCCAAGTATAGTCAACTATATCACATGTGTCACATGTCCAGATAGTCAGTACTGTGTTGCCGACCCCTCCCTTCTACACATGCAGGTGTCATGCTGTGTCTGCAGGGTAGCTAATGGTCATGTGGCATTGACAGTTGCTACATGTCTGCATAGCGTGGGGGGCATCCAACCGCATCCACAGTCCTACACAGCACTGTGGGTGGTGCACATGACTCTCACATGTGTAGGTTGGATGGGGGCACAGCTGACAGTTGTATACATCTGCCACTACTGTACCAGTATGCCAGGTACTCCATGTCAGTGTGTGGACCTACCTAAATTGCTGGTTGGAGGGATACCAGTGTACGTCAGATCCCAGCTTTAAATACCAGCATATGGTGTTGGACGTCCTAGCTTTCACAACCTACATCAAACTGCCTGGCCTGCTGTAGTCTGTGTGTGTCTTTGGGGGTTGGGGTCATTCATTGGGCATATCCATAGGCCATTGTATATCATTTGTCTGTATTGGTCCACACCTGTCCAGCTGCATGGAATGTGTGTGGGCTGTACGGACACACATGATGTTCAGCCCATAGTCTGCAGTGGGTTAGGACACCCTGTGTACTACTGGCTACCATTGTGACCCCCATATGTGCTGCAGATGTCATGGTACCACTATGGATGTGTACTATCTGCTGCCCTAACATTCGGCCACCAAAGTCTCTTGTATGCTAACATACATACCATAGCAATGGGTAAATACACATTCTAATACAACTGCCAATTGTTAGGTCGATAGACGTACCCTGGGGGTGTTCTGGACCTGAGGACGGTGCTGGAGGGCTGCCTATGTTGGATGCACACAGTGCACTTCCTATACATGGCCGAGCACAGGTAGTGTGTCATGTTTGGCATCCATTGTACTGTGTGCGGGTCAGAGAGGGGAAATCCGTGGATACCTACTGTGTCAGTGCATATGCCTTGTGTTGCCTCTTTGCCAATGGCAGGTTATACTGTGCACGGCCTTTCACAGACTGGGCCCTGCTCAGGTAGTTCCTTCACCAAGTCACACTGTGCCTGTACATGCCTTGGCAGTGGTGTTGGGCCATGTGGCCCTGCCCCATGCTGTTCCTGCTGCAACTGTTACTGCAGGATCAGATTGTGTAGCATAGCAAATACCATAACAAATTGTGTGCATGTAGCTAGTGAATACTGCAGGGCTCCACCGGATGTGTCCGGATACCAGAACCGTGAACTGAGCATCCCAAACACATGCTCAATTATATGTCTTGCCTGTGCATCTGCCTCATTATGGTATGAGTGTTCAGGTGTGTGTGCATTGCTGATGGGTGCCATAAGCCACGACACCAGTAGTTACTCAGCATCCCCCACTAGGAGACTGTAGAGGATGTCCATATTGGCAAAGGTGTGGTACAGCTGTGTCAGAAGCCATATATCGGAATCATCATAGCTTCCAGGGCAGACAGCACACACATTCAATCTAATGCCCTGGCCATCGCATATGGCCTAGCTGTTGGAGGGTATGCCCCGGCAGTGACTGTAGGCCCTACCCCGCTCACCGGGTGGTGCTTTGATGTGTACGTGTGTGCAGGCTATATCACCCAGTACCCCAGGGTAGTCATCCATGTGGTTGAAGAGATGCATATTGCTGGTCTACTAATCACGTGTGTTGAGGACATGTACATGCTCACTAGCATGTGTTGACATGGCGTCTGTGAACTGGTGCAATACTCTGGATGCAGATGCCTGTGAGATCCCCATGATATCCCCATTTGTGCTGTGTGAGGTACCTGTGGCTAGTATACCTAGGCCAACACATACCGTGGTATCCACTGTGATGGGTTTCCCTCGGCCTGTTTGATGTGTCAGGTGTGGCAGGCACAGGTCAACAAGCCGCTGTAGGAGGTCTCTGTCCACCCCATAGTGCTCCACCATCCCCAGCTCATGTAGCCCCTGGTAAGTCACCCTGGTTCTATAAAGTCTTATGTCACCCCAGTAAGGGTTGTTCGGCAGCATACACATCCTCACTGCCCTCAGCCTCCTGCACATGTTGGTCTATGTTGCCTGCTGCAGCCCTTCTCATTTGGTTGGACTGTGTTGTGAAATGTCCCCGCAGGTATACACTGGTGGTATAGAGTATGGAAGAAACCTGTGTGTATGCTGCTTGCTCACATTACCATACTGTTCAGGTGTGGGCTGGCCATGTCATCTGCTGATTGTGCTGATCATCACCTGTTTGTGCAGCCTGTACACCCTGACTACCCCTTCCCTGCTTTTGTCCCTCCCAATGTCACCAGGCAGGTATAGACACACCCTTAGCTTAGGCGTGCTAAGGCAGGAGCACTCTCGAGGCACAGTTCTGCAATGTACGTACAGTATGCCTGACCCCCCCCCCCATGCTGTCAACTATATTCAAGCCTTGCACACGGCTAACTACACACATACACTCCAGGGATCTGCATCACACCCTGGGGATAAATGGGATACACTATTGTCAACCTCATCTGCATAGTATAGTCTTCTAATGAATAGTTATATGACCCATACCAAACCACCAAATTAATAACCCCTGCTTAGTGTCGCTCAGATCCGTACACAACTGGTAACAGGTGCCTTACTATCACCATATTCGATGTCCCATGGTGTTCCCAGCAACAAAATAACTGGTGTCTACACGACTACAACCCGGGACCCTGCACACAACAGATGATGTGCATTACCACTACGCCATGGCAGATATACATACATCCCATGTTATCACGTACAGATCATCTGGCACAAACATTCAATAGTGCTGATATCCCCAGACATGTATGTTTATATCTATCTCTCTATATCTACATATATCATATATATTATATGTATGCATATATACATATCTATATATATATATATATATATATATATATATATATATATATATATGTATATACACACATACATACATACACACATATACATGTACACACATATGTAGATATTGCATTTATATCACAACAGCGGACCACATGACAGCAAAGCATTAGACAGGAATGAAAAGGAAACTACATGTGCCACCTGCATCATGTAGTGTTGTTACTATCAAGGCATGTGTGTTTTGTTGCATCACACGGGTCAGACTGTATTAAGGGTAAGAGTAGGGCTGCTGACATTTAGTCACCAGACCTATTGGCGAATGTATGTGTTGACAACCCAGTGTCTTGGCAGAATATGCGGGCTGTGGACACAATATAGGTCAGCAACAAAACACACTGAACACATCCCGCAGCTAGCCACCCACAGATACCAACACATAGGGTATAACTGCCAAACACACACACCTGCCATGCCTTGGAATCGAGCACCTACCTGTCTAGTCTAACACACTACAGCATTACGCAGTAACAGAACGCGCTACCGAGTTTCAGCATCACCGCACCCACAGAGGCATACTTCTGGGTGGGTGACATCATCAGCAAAGGCAAAGACGCCGATAGGGAATGTATGGAGAGTGAGCAGTCTAAAAGCATTACTTTGTCCCCAGGCAGCTGGAAACACACACACACACACACACACACACACACACACACACACACACTTGGCAGGGCTTTATCACACTACAGCATTTGATTACTGGAACACAGCACTCCCAGAGGCATACTTCTAGGTGGATGACATCATCAGCAAAGGCAAAGACGCCGATAGGGAATGTATGGAGAGTGAGCAGTCTAAAAGCATTACTCTGGCCCCAGGCAGCTGGAAACACACAGACACACACACACACACACACACACACACACACACACACACACACACACACACACACACACACACACACACTTGGCAGGGCTGGGAGTTGAACATACACCTAACTACCTTATCACACTACAGCATTTCGCAGTTAAAGAACGCGCTACCGAGATTACTGGAACACAGCACTCCCAGAGGCATACTTCTGGGTGGATGACATCATCATCAAAGGCAAAGATGCCAATAGGGAATGTATGGAGAGTGAGCAGTCTAAAAGCATATTACTGTCCCAAGGTAGACGGAGACAAACACATGGCAGTGGTGTGAGCGGGACAACTGCCTATCTACGGAGCACTATTACAACACTACATAGATACAAGATGCGTCACAGACAGTACACCCTTCAAGGCAGTCAACCAGTGTGTTCAATGTAGGAATCCATCCTGACGTGGGGTATGGACATCTGTTGCCTGGATGACCACTATCGCTATACAGGATTTCAATGGTCATGCCCATACACAGAGGCACATAACCAACACAAGGTGTCACTGGGCATGCTCACACACTTAGTAGCACACATCCGTTTGGAATGTACTGTGTGTCCATCTACACAACGGCGTACTGGGCATGCTCACACACTTAGTAGTAGCGAAGGGCTGTCTTGTATGTACACGGATTCTAAACACAGAAGGGCACAGTGTGTCGATAGTGAACATTGTTAGCACGAACACTGTACTACATATACCTGACACCGGTCATCAGTGCTAGATGTGTAGCGTTCGTAATCACAGCTTACAATCCAGATCCAACAATGGGGAATACGGACATCTCTGCAGTGAGGAACACCTAGCATATGGCACAGTTGTGCACAATAGCACTACCACCGTATACCTCAGAGACAGACATGTGGGCCATAAGACCGTGACGGACCACTCCAGGTGTTACTGTCCCCACGTACATGAAGGCCACTCACATGTACTGACCAGTACACACTCAAGAGCCATCACAGATGTCTCAGGTGCAGATCACAGTGGTAAATGCAGCATTCTACTATGTAGCCCTCAGACATCACCATGTCCTTGGACCAGCAACACACATCCATACATTACTACAACACCATGTTACTCATGACTAATGGACTGTACATAGGTCTACAGCAACTGTGCAGACTACACATATACTGACAGGGTTCCATCATGTGGTATGCAATGCAATGATACCACTGTTCATAACCAGGTTGGCTCTACACATAACAGGAGCCCTGGGTCTTACACAGCTGTAACAGATGACTGTCGCTGTACACCAAAAAACACTCATGTTTGGATATGAAATACATGTAATTGTCACGGATATGTACATGGCCCACACACACACAACACATATATACATAGCATAGCTTTTGCTGGCCTCCATGCAGACAAGTGGCTACAGCAATCACATGCATGCACATGGAAGGTAGGTCCATGGCTGTTGAATGCTAACAGTACATAAGGTAGCAATGTTGACTGAGATAACATTCACTCTGTACTAGTTACCCATGACAACCATCATATCATACAACAGTCCATGTGTCATGTATGTCATCACACATGTCCACCAATTGCAATGCATACAAACATGGCTACATGACAGGAATGTAGGACCAACACACATGTACATGTAGTGGTGTGTATTCAGCTACCATGCATCTGCAGTAGCTGATGTATGTCGTTCATCTGTGTCTAACTACAACATGCAGTTGCAATGCAGCCCCATCATTGACACCTGTATATGGTGAAATACTGACAGTACGGTAGGATGTACATCATGTATGGATGGATGTGTGTATATAAAGTGGTGGTCCACCTTTGCAGATGGATGTTTGCTGAAGACAGCTCACAGGTGTGTCACAAGCCATCCTACCATGACATGTGCAAACAGTACACTATGTTACTGTTACTTGAAGGTGAAGACATACAACCTACACAGTGGTCAGGGTGTTACTGACTGTAAATCACTTGACACCTGTAACACTTATGTCCTCCCATGTGCATATAGCAGCACAGTTACCGATGGTAGCGTTGGTACACATAATGCGGCCAGTACTGCTGCATGTCTGTCAGACGTATCATCATATAGCAGGTGTATGATTCACAGTACTGCCATGTGTGTTTGCTTGTGTGACCATATATGCCAAATATGGTGGGGAATACATCCCAATTGTTACACACCCCTGTACACTGTTGTAGGGATCTGTACATACTGCAGTGTAAAAAGCAAGACATAGGCAGGGGTGGTGTGTGTATCGCACACATGTCAGCTATCTGTATGTGAATGACATTTGTGGACTCCACAGTGTGCGTGTGTATGTATGTATGGCTGTCTGGTGCATGGAGTGACGGTGTATGCTACCATACAGAACATACAGGATCCCTAACCCCTCATGGTGATGCAGTCTACTACCTTGTTGATGCCATCGGTCTCAGCCTTACTGGCTACCTGTACATGTTCATTCTCTGTGTCGCATCATGTGGGTGCACAGTACTGTGAAGGTGATTACCACACAGGCAGGGGTCCTCATCTCAACACTATCGAGTGTGCGTTATAGTGTTGTTGACCCTGTGAGTGTGGGCATGTTACTGTGTGTTTCTGTGTATGTCTGTGCGTGTTCTCATCCTGTAATGTGACAGTGTATTACTGCTACACAGTGAGGCCTCATGCTATCAACTGGCCTCTAACGTTGACATCAGCCAGACCTCTGTGTAAACCCCCCCTCACCATGTCACTATACCTGTGATGTGACCCGTTATGGATGTCACATCTCTAGCCACTGTAGCCTATTAAACAGCTCACATGCTTCTGGATCAGTAGATGTGTGGACATCTGTGGAATGGTACCCTTTCTAACAGTGAGGTTGAGGCTACGTATAGCATGCTGGTATTGCCATACATGCCTGTGAGTACTCCACATTTACACATGGGAAACTGCAAACACTGCTACTTATTGGCACATGCAATTAGACCTTAAGAAGGGAAGCAGGGCATCATTACCAACATGTTGTTACTGTTGTTACCAAGACACATACTGTGAACATACAACAATGCACTCTAACTGCAAACACTGTAACATAATGGCACATGCAATTAGACCTTAAGGAGGGAAGCAGGGCATAATTACCAACATGCTGTTACTGTTGTTACCAAGACATGTACTGTGAACATATAACAATGTATTCTAAACCTGTACTACATGGTATGTCTGGTGCATGTCAACAGTACACAACAAATGTAATATACACTTATCTCACTATTCTGTTCACCCTGTGCATCAGACCATATGAGCATGTCCCTGCACCGATGGTGTGGATGACAGGGATGTGGCACAGGCATCATCATATGCACAGGGTGATAATGTTTGCCAGGGGCATAGGCTGCACCAGTGGATGACATCATGTGTGAGGGTTAGGGCCGGTGATCTGATTGGACATGTGTGGTTGTTATGCATGTGGGTGTTGCAGTGCCCTACAGATGTTCCTGCTGTGTGTGTGTATGTGTTCACACAGTTCTGCCATGTGTCCGGCCTACACAGGGGTATTATTGACAGCTCCAGATTGTACAGACCAGGATGTACAGCTCACTGTGTCTGGCCACGGCCATGTGACCTGTGCCTGCCAGGGGTTGCACGGGCACTACCAGGCAGAGGTACAGATTGGCTACTGTTCGATGACACATGTCCACTGGAACCGTGTCCCCACTGGGAACGTCCAGGGCCATGTCCACATGGCCTGCTGTGTCCTGGTGTGGACAGCGCAGCACCAGCTGCACTGCTACTACTACCAGCACTGTGGGATTGGGCATGTGAAGTAGCTCGTTCATGTTGACCTGCACCAGGTGGTGTAGCTGGCCTATGTCCACATGGTCTACACCTCACTCCTACCAGATGTTCCAGCACAGACAGCTCACAATCACGGATTGCCATGCCACGGTGAAGGATTCCAACCATGTCACCCAATCGCGTGTCCAGAACATCAGCAATCTGCTGTTGAGCATTTGCCAATGCCCGGATGTTCTCATTTAAAGAATGGATAGCAGCCCTCTAAAGCCTCTGCTCTTCTCTGTTCTGCCATTCAGCATGTGCCTGTGCCGCCTTTACAGTCTGAAACATGCATCTGGTGACACCAGCTGCTGCGCTCTGTCCTGCAGGTGCATGTCTGCCAGAGGTCCTCCTACGAGCAGCACTGGCCCCATGCCTGTGTGGCACATCTGCAGTCATTACACTGACACCATGGTGTGAAAACACACCTTCTGTAGCCACCACATGTTCCTGTTCCAAGCTAACACACGCTGACTGTCCTTCCTCTATGGCCACTGGTGATGGGGTATGTGTTGGCATGAGAACTGTGTGGGGGAAGAGGGGGACATAGCTGGGATGGCAACCATTGACAAAGATTCAGCCCCTGACAACTCTGACTGTACCTCATGCATATGTTCATCACTGCTAGAATCTGTGGGGACACTAACATCAGATGGACCGCAGGAGGGTAACGCACCTACATCACCTGTGAATGCAATGAAAGACTCTACATTACAATAGACACAGACAGAGACACAGACACACAGACAGACAGAGACACAGACACAGGCACACAGACAGACAGAAACACAGACACAGACACACAGACAGACAGACATAGACACACAGACACACAGACACAGGCACACAGACACAGACAGACCATGCATGTGATTTGACAGACGGCATGCAGCATGCATGTGATACAGCAGACGGCATGCAGCTCAGACATTAATAGTGGTAGTTAGCATACATCCCTGGGTTGCACACAACAGCAAGCAGGTGTCATATCAGAAGCCATGCAGTTCACACAATCATGGTAGTAAGCATGCATCCCTGTGATACACCATGTGGACCAGCACTGGTTAACAGTACAAATGGCTGATGTGACCTTGACATTAACATGTAGTATGACATGTAATCTGCTGACATGTGCATTGACATGCATACATGTCTGACACAATGGTGTCCTGACACATGTACAGTGGTGTAATGGGTATCACATTGCAGTGTTGTCTGTATGCCCTACAGATAGAATGCACTTTTAGCAGATGTGCATGAGCATTGAAGGGTAGTATGAGGCGTCTACATTGCTATACAGTGTGAAGTACAGACATTGTGCCATTGCATGGCATCATGAGGCATCTATATTGCTATACAGTTTGGAATACACACGCAGTGCATAGCCATGACTGCGTGCATACACATTACATAACTACTGTGGATTGTGACCCATGTCGCTGAGGTTTATACACACTAAACCATGCTGTGTCATGTGACAGGTCACTGGAAGACCTACGGATGACACCCCTGCACAACTACTAAAATGTCTTAGCTGCCTGGCAACCGTGTCCACACATGGCAGACCTGTCAATACACCATATCCCACATGACATTTATGTACCACACACACGAGGTGCATGGCTGACAGTGATGTCCAACAGCAGCAAGGGAAATGTACGGTATCTGTGGCCTGATGTGGTGTCTATGTCTGTGGAAGCTGTACAGGTGACTACTGTCATGCTATGACACAGTCATGATGTTCAACACATCTTATATGGTCGAATTAAGTGACACCTCCACAAGCTGTGCACAGGCTTTTAGGATGTCCAGTGTTCCACATCAACTATATAACCATTCAACAAAGGCTATAGTTGGACCATGTGTGGACGATGTGCAACAGGGTGTATACACATCACATCTACTGTGTGTTGCTACATGTCTCTGGCCATCCTCCATGGCCATGTGTGAGCATGTGTTGGCCAAATGTTTGTGATGGCCGTCTATCTCACATGTCTGTGTTGTCCCATATGACATACACTCATAGATGTCAGATACGTCACTGTCCACAGGGTTATGCAGACAAAGGGTTGTATGTTTGGTATGTGGGGTATGTATTATGGGATAGTGAGACAATATTGCAGCCGGAACACTACATGTCTGGGACATGTCAGATGGCACATCACAATGTGTGCACCCATTGCAGGGGCATATTACACAATGGTGAATCCTGTGGGCTGCCCATATCCCAGCTCACTGTGTGGTACTGTTTGCGTACCACACATGTGTTGTTCCAATGTATAGTACATATGCCTACATTGAACAACACCTCCACTATTGTATGCACAGCTGTCCACATATCTAGCAATGACAGATACTGTGGTTTCATGTTGGTGTTTCATTTAGTTTGTATATATTGCACATGGGTAGCCAGTGTGATTGATGACAGATGCGACCTGTATATCGTGACTGGACCATACATTATGTGTACATGTGTTAACTGGTCACATGGCAAATAGATCTATGCATTAACATGCCTGATACTGATAACTGTCTCACCTGCAACAGACTGATGTCAGTTCGGCACACCAGAGCTACCTGTATAGGGGTGATACAGCAGTTGTAACATTATCCATGACTGTATGACAGCTACAGGGTGCACTGTGCATGTTAACACATTCGCCTGTACAATAGCATATAGTATGCACATGTTTGCATACACAGGGTAGCATACTATAGTACGTGGCATGTGTGTAAACATACCTTGCATATGATGTTACATTACATATTGTACAGTGACACATGCAACTAAATGGGATATAATAGTCATATGTGCAGTAGTGACTTACCAGGCAACTCCAGGCTCGATGGTTGGGAGACACCCACCTCCACGATGACAGCTAGTGTTTGTGGATGCTGTTCTGAGGGTGTCCCCAGGCTGGCCAGTAACTCCTCGGTGGGTGTGAGTAGGGGCTAGGTTGGTGGCCCTCCACCTGTTCCACCTTGTTCCCTGGTGATTGCATTGGCACGCTGTTTTGCATGTCGTATCAGGTCTGTGCAGTGTCTGCGCACCTGCTGGTAGGTGTGGTTATGGCCACCCACATCATTAACCCTCCTACAAAGTTCCTGCCACAGGTCATCACGCTGCTGGGCATGCTGTGACACATGGCTGAACAATACCTCATAGTTATCATGGAGGTACGGTATGAGGGCATCATCGTCCAGGTGGCTATATGCTGGCAGGCATGAATGAGGCATTATCTGGAAGACATAATGATGGAGACAGGTCACAGTATCACAGAGATGTACAGAGATACAGCTGCACATACATTTGTATTAAATCTAGTACATATGAACAGTTATCTTTGCAAATCATCATGACACTGACATGGCTGACATGTTTGTGTCACACACATGTAACACCCGTTGTGCATTAGATATCATCACCATATATGTGTGTCACCTCATTACATTACTCATGCTCCATGTGAATGCTGCCTTGATGTGGGCATGTCTGTTTGCCTGTACTGGTGTTCTTACCTATCAGCACATGCCTGGATGTGTCCACAGTAATGCTGTTGACCTTGATGCTGTGTATATATCATATATCAACACATACACTGCCTTAATGGACATGAGCAGTGACAATGCACACATGCGCATGGAAACCTTTACATGCATGTGTTTTGCCATATACATCTACACGGCACTGTACAGCAGTTCAACATCCTGCCACGTATCACCTGTGTTGCACATGTGATACACATGGGACAATGGCTAGCTGGACGTTATTTGCAGGGATGGTTATCAACTATAGCATGTATGGGCAAGGTTTTCTAGCTGTATCCGACAGCCATTTTTCCACCACCAGGTGCATCAGGGCCACATTACTGATCCAGACAGCTAATGATACATCTACCATGTGGTCATCACACCATGTATGATAGAGATGACATGTGCAGCTTTGATGGACAGGGTTGCATGGTATGGCAGGAGTATGTAACATGTATGGCACAGGGATCTCTCCAGCATGTGGCGATCCTTGTAGTAGGATGGTGGCTGTCCATGATGTATGTCTTTCAGATCAGAATATGTACGTGTAGCATGTCCAACATCACAGTGTAGCACATGTCTTTATGCAAGGTAGCCAGCATGCTGCATAGTGGAGGTGAGGATTGTGAAGGCTGGTATCGCCCATCCACGCATGGCCAATACCCCTTAAAGGTGATATGTGATCCGATATTTGTCACCCGTGTGCTGAGTATGCCTCTCCAATAATCTCCATGCTCATGGATGGCACCCTGTCATGACATGGGTGCCTCGTATGACTACCTAATAGGCCTGGAGATGTCACCCGCTCAGGGAGGTGAAATGCACAGCACCATCCCTTACACACAGTGTCCATAATGTTGACTGCTGCCTAGGTGGTAGTTAATGGGTACAGGGTTATTCACCGAGCAGTGACAATGCTATTAGCAGGTGTCAGATTGTGCACATATGTCACGCACCTCACCCACAAAGCCCATTCTGTATGTTGCCCACAACACTGAGACAGCTATTGCTCCTAGGTCATGGCCATTCACATCCTTACATACGCAGATGCCACCCATTTGTCTGTGTGGTATGGGCTACAATGAGGGGGGAGTACAAAACATTAACCCTGTTTTACTGTAGCTGCCACTGGTGTGATATGCACATGTCACTCAGACACCTTTTGTAGTGTTGCTTCTGTCAACAGGCCACTGGTAGAACATTCTTGTGACATACAAAGGCACATCTAGTATACTCAGTGTAACTGGAACACAGTATGGTTGATGATGTCCTATGACCTGTCACAGGTATGCTATGCAGTGTGAAATCATCCGTACTGCCATCTACATCTGTACTGCTAACATCTACGTTGATAAAGGTTCATAGACTTGCAAACCATACTCCGCAGAGTAATAGTGCAGTGCCTCCAATTATGACTGGCGTCTCCACTTGTGGGTTGCAGTGGGTTTATATTATCCAACACCCTATCTGTATTGCATATTCATGCTCAGCACTTGTTCAGAACATGTAAGCACTTCATGAGCTACTAATTACTATAGCACCCATTCCAACTCATTTCTTACAAGTACACTGTCTGTCCTTACATTTCCAGCTTGCTTACAGTACAACAGCTGTTGTGCACACGTACCTCACATATCTTGTGAGACATAGTTGAATATACAGGCATGTCCAAGTGTCACTTACCAGTGTTATTGCCTGTCAATATGATGAATATGGCAAACATGAGGCAATAGAGCAATTGTCTCATGTACACAGTCAATGCTCACCTCCCAACATACGACACTACAGCCTGTGGGAGATGCACATATGTAGCCATGCTGGGGGTAATGCTCTCACCAACCCAGACTGAACCTGACATTCATGTGGGGACGTTAAACATTTGCAACACACTCCACTCAACACATAGTCTCACTAGATTTCCACCACCACAGGCCACACATAGTATGTCACTTACATCTGACTGTCGGGTAACAGGAAACGCAACATAACCTATGCACCCATTCCACACCTCACCAGGTACACTTTGACTGTCATTCTCCATGTTAGTGTGACTGCCCTGAGATGTAACTTCCTGGACTACATGTACAGGGACATGCAATAGCTCTCCGGTCTTGTAGCCCAGAAGGTATCGTCCAAGCCCTGAGAAGCATTCTGCATTCATCCAGACTGATACCACTGTACAACCACTGAATGTTTCACTTAAACAGTTACCTATGCTTCTGCTGTCATTCCACAGGCATCCAGTATCTGTCTGCTTTGAATGACATGGTCAACAAAACACGATGCTTTGGCACAGATGACCTGCACCTGTCAGCCCTGGGATTACAGATAACATGTAAGGCTCTTGCTGCTCCTATACTGCCTGTCTTGGACAGTTTCCAGTAACATTCACCACCAGAACAGGAACAGGCAAGCAAAACCTGGGGTAATGTTACTCAATGCTTGACAGCTTCATCTCTAACACACTCAGGCGAGGCATTCCTTATAATGGACCACTTCGATATCTCTGCAGTAACTGGGACCTGCCTCTAGGCTCCGGAGAGCACACCTGCACTGACAGGTTATACGCAGACCACACCTTTCAGTCATGTAACCAGGACCGGAACACCCACGGTGGAGGTGTGTCCATATTTCACAAGGATGTACACACCTCCAGGCTGGTTACTTAGCACGATGCATCAGAGGTGATCCACGTGCAACTAACTGTGGCCAGAACTGCTATACACATTGTAACTTGCTACACATTCAACAACGTACCCCACATTTACCGGCCCTCATTTCTTCGTGTACTGGACAGTAGGGTTCAGACAGGTACTACTGATGTGAGACTGACACTACCCCACACTTAACTGGGATACCTACTCATGTACCGACACATTAGGCCAACGCTTTCTGGGATTCATAACCTCCACTTGGCTGGATCAACCCATACACACCACCACCAAGACCAACAATATCCTAGACATGGACATTATCAACATGTGACTGGTGTTCCACACCTGGGGTTATCCCCTTGTTGGTAGTTTCCGAACATATGCTAATCACCCTTGTTATCCACATCCTGGCACCACACCCTTCACAGAATACACAGTACAAGATTTCTACAAGGCCTACTTCAGACGTCTTATGACAGCGGTAGTAAATGCCATGACACCTGTGCAGATGGACAATGTACTTACAAACGCTGAAACATACACCAGTGCACTTCATTAGCACTTACACGACTGCATGGATCATGCTATCCCAAACAGAGCCATGATGGTACCCACCAGATAACGGACGCCACTCTGGGGGTCCAGTTCCATGGACATAATGTACAACAAAAGGTGGAGACTGCTGCAAAGTGGAGTACAATCCCATGGGTGGGGTAGCTCACTGGTCAGCCTCAGTAGGAATCCGGGATCCCTTATCACATCCTCCAAAGCTAGCTACATAAACATTACTGTGACACATTCCAAGGACTACCACAAAGCATTATGGAGGTATGTCATTACTCAATGGCAATACCCACATTTGCTCTGACATACGACGGTTAGGCAGGAAAATTACAGAACTGACTGATATTGGCAACATCCTGGCAGATAGGTTCAATGCTAACTTTACACCCTCTCACTCCCTACAGGGCCAAAATCCATACAGGAACAATGCAGAGTCCCTGTGGTCACAACTACGCAGTTCCAACCTGCACTCTTTAAGGCCTGGAACACAGACTCCATGTGACCGTCCAACATCCCAGGCTGCGATTTACACAAACCTCAGAATGACATGGCTCCCCACTTGGCCACCAGATTCACTAATAGCCTTGTATCAGACATTGTGGCCCCTGAATGGCACACAGCAACAGTTATCATACTCCACACAGGTGGTACCACAATGAATCAGAGGGACTATTGCCCTATACGCCTGACTGGACTGTTCTGCAAGGCTATGGGGCACATCATCATGGAAGTCATTCACAGAGACATTGTTGGGCTCCAGACCTTTGATGCCACCCAGGTTGGATTTGTTAGGGCCAGACCATGGCTCCTACACCTGGTGGACTCCTTTGATACAGTTACCAGGGTAGTTGATGACGGTAAGGGGGTCCACACAGCCTACATTGTCCTCTCATTGGCTTTCAACACCGTTCTCCATTCTGGTATTGACAACATACACATCCACCTGCACATCAACCCCTATGTCTCGGGATGTTATGCAAAGTGGCTCACAGACAGGACCCACACAATGAGGGTAGCATACCGTAGTACCTACTGTAATTCAGTTACACTTGGAGTATCACAGTCCTCGGTCATAGGGCCCCTCATGTTCAGTATATGCTTCCATGAGGTACAGGCTAGCACAGAGGGACTTTCCCTGAATAGGTTTCCAGATGACTGTAAACAAGGAGTCATGATTGATCCACCAGCTGATACAGACACCCTCTATAAGGGTGTCACTGTGACGGATACCTGATGTCGATAACATGGCCTCAAGCTGCATGACACAAGGTGCATAGACATCCCCTTTGGATTACACCTATCACCCACTGACTATCACATAGATGGTATTCCCCTACATACATGTGACATTATATGGGATCTTAGTACACACGTATATAGCACCCACTCCTTTGATAACCATATTGCCAATGTGGCGTGGATATCCTTCTACGTGGCCACCCTTATCTGTAATGGGTTTGCAGCTGGAACAAAGGTACCCATTGTACCTCTATACTCCTGATGTATGACACACATTCAAGGGTACAACACCCCTTTTGGGGTGTACCTTACAGAACAGCTACGGCTTTACATACCACAACATTAACACACCATGAGGATTATTGACCTCTGAAGGATGACGTATGTGGCACAACTACGGACACCATGACTGTACACATTTGCATACTGCATACCCAGGGGTGACCTCTGCTGAACATACAGGGCTCATGTCCACAACAATATTTATGGATATACTCCACATAAGCAACATAAGCAAAAGCCACTGAGAGCAACATGCTCATGGATATGTGCACGTGCGCAATGATGAGTGGGATGTGCTTGAGGGATACATTACTGAACCAGACACTCACCATGCTTTGGAACATGATTCCTATGTACATCAAGCAGGGACACTCACTAGCACTCTTCATGAGATGCCTCGATGGGTGGATGGGAGACACACATGTACGCCAGGGATCACTGCAGTGGCTGTACTGTACACCGGTGCAGGTAACACATGGCTCTGCTGTTCACAGACTGGATACTACCCTAGGGAGGTGCCGCTGGTGAAAACACTGTAGTTGGGCTTACACATGGACTTAGCCAGACAGCATAGTACCTCACTATGAACCTGTGAAGCTATTACATGTCCATTGTGCATGGATAATTGAGTAGATCTTCCATTTCAATTAGCTATCATGCTGTTACAGTGTCCTGTGACTACAAGCCATATGTATCCTGTTATTGTGTATTGTACATGCCAATAGACAATCTTTTGTTTGCATGATATAACAGTTATGCTGTGTAAAATATCTGACATATCTACCTACAATACTGTACATTACACATATTTTAAACATTATCCCATAATGCAAAGCATACTTGCACAGCAGGACCACCTTAGGCATGTTATTCTCGTTATATGCCCATACACATACCTACTGTGACAGTATATCAACATATACTATCCCCTGCTATGGCACGTACTTGTTGGACAAACCCTACCAATGACAGCGGGTGGTGTGGAATTGTGTTTAAAGCCCTCATGTAGCATCCCTTGTGGTGTATGAGATGTTTACCTTGTGGCCCACAGCAGGACACACAATTTCTACAAGCGTTACTATGCTCAACAAGACATCACTACATAATACCTTTTCCCACTTTATGCATTGCGTACACTTTAATTAATACAAAACAGGCTCTACATACACTAACATATTGAGTGTTCTACATACCTTGTTAGTGTTCCGAGTCTTCGTAAATATCTCTCTTACACCTTTCCTGTTTAAACGGTTCTATGGTATGAGCATACGGTTTGAATGTATGGCAAGGCATCCTTATATACATCGATACCTGTAACATGTGGTATCCTGCCACCAATTGGTGTTCCTGAGTAAACTATTCCATGCACATCAGCTGTGCAGCTACTCCATTTGCCAATTACGTGGCAACAGTGAGGTATAATTGAATTCTCCACTTGGGCATTGCCCTTTTGCCCTACCTTCGGGGAGAATGTGTTTTGTTGTGAGGAATTGCAACTGCTATTTGGAGAGACACGGATATTTTGAATTCATGTCCCCCGTGGATTGTGTGTGATGGCTAGAGTATGTGGTTCTACATGTGAGTGTACCTGTCATCTCAATCATCTGATAAGGGACTATTGCAAACAAAACCTGTAACATCACCGTCTGTTCAGTTATACAACAGCTATGATTTCACATGGTGCCATTACAAATGTGTCTCTCACAAGGTATGTTAACGCTTCTGCAGATGTAATTGCGTGAGTGGATGTTTGCGATGTTATTACAGTCTGTATTGCAATTGTTTCGGGTGTGGGGGAGATGTAGGTGGGTGTACATAGCATATACAGGTTTGTGGGGACTGCATTTCTACATATTCCATATATGTGTGTGGGCTCCTTCCCTAATTGAAGACCTATCATTTAGTAGACTGAAACTATGGTTGTTACGGGCTTATACATTGAGCCATTGTGTTAATTGGTTCCTATATAGCATGCAGGTGAGGTTGATACTTCAATACCTCTGGAAATACATTGATATGTAAGGGAATGTTACTAAATGACAGCTGTCTCGTGTATTTCTGTCACAGATGTTTGCACTCATTGCAGTTGTGTTGGTGACTGAACCTCTTTGGCATGGGTTGCCACCTTTTCAAATGGCCATAGTGGGACATTTGCAGGACACACATCGGTGTTTACAGGCCGACACATACCCACGGTCAGTACACAGGATAGAACATACTTTTATCCTAAATACATACTTATTCTTGTAGCACTTTCACATACTTGTATCCTAAATACATACTTATTCTTGTAGCACTTTAGCTACTTATCATGTTTCATGTAACATTTACGTATTTTAGATACAGGAATAACTATTTAATGCAACTATTACATAATATATGGGACATAATTATGTCCTACAATCTCGGACAATTGCCCTTTTTAATAATTTTTGTCAGGACACAACTGCCCAGGGAGGGGCTGTCCCTCTTAAAGTGGGACAGGTGATAACCGTATGCCTATGGCCATCTATGACCACACCTACCGTAATGATCTACCTCCGAGTTAGCACTAACAGACACACGATGCAAACACACACACACACACATTACAGTCCCATGGAAATGCACACGGCACCCTCAACACACACATACACAGACTACAGCAATCACAAACACAGTTGAACACAGTACCTATCTGGACCGCAGCACCGGCAGCGATAACTAAATGTCCCTTAACATCGGGATAATATTACATGCAGTTCTAGTGTTTTGGTACTGTGGTCTTTCGGTCTTTAAGCCTCGTGATTACGCTTGTCGGTATGTGACACATTCAGTAGTTGGCAGTATCTTATTTATTTGCACTTCCATGGTTGTGTACATGTCATTCACCTATCTATATATTTGCAGATATAGGTGAATCCGTATATATCAACATATATCTCTCTATCACCCTTTCTATCTCTATTATATATATATATATATATATATATATATATATATATATGTAGAGAGAGAGAGAGTGAGAGGGAGGGAGAACACACCTTTCGTTGTGTACATGGCGGTGTATACTGTTTCCTGGACTCCGCACGTTTGTGTTTTAACCTGTCACAATACACACCTGCCGTTGGTACTTCTCGGGTAGCTTAGTGTTAGGTGATTGCGTGTTCTATTCCTGGCAGTGGTCGTTTTACCCTTCAGAGCAGGCACTATTAGTACAGGGGTGAATAATGCTAGTTTCACCTGTTCTGGACATCGTTGACCATGACCTGCACGATATTCAGCAAAGCTTAGCCCTGTTTCGCGCATATCCGTATAGTCATGTTTAAACGACGCTTACCAGCACTTGCCAATGCATAATCCCACTAACATGTGCTAAACCTGATCTGATGACCTGCATCCGACATCCATTATTCGTGCCTTTGGAATTACGTAACGTCCCTTGCAGGACGTGGAACCGGGAACATGCACTACAGTCAGTGCATTTACCACTTGGGCATCTGGGATTTGTACACATGTTATGGTGTTTTGTATGTGGACTGTACTACGGCTGTTACTCCATACTGCAGTCAAATGTGTAACTGAGTTAGTTTACATATGGATGAGACCTATTAATGGTATGTCCAAGTGATGTTTAATGGATGTGCTCCAGCATTGGGAATGTATGTCACAGTGAGCCACACACTATAATGTGCTACACCTTCACACAACCATAGGTGGAGCATGCTGGGGTGATGTATACCTGTCATGGGTACTCCCCATGCTTTGCCACTACATCCCTGATTACATTATATGGAGCCCCTAATTAACACACCAGGGAATCCATGTAGAGTGTGTGGGGAACAGTGATTACACACATGGATCCTGCAATTGGCTCTGCTCCACTGAGGGACAGTTGGTTAATCGATGTGGTGGTGACAGCAGACACTGTTTGCCTCGGTTGATGAATGGCCTCTGACAATCAGGCATGTACCTACCGATGTACCTAGGAACCTATACGTACAGTATCAATATATGTTGTTAGGTGCATGTACTGTTCAGGTGTTGACATTCCCTGTTCCAATAGCTGTTGTGTGTGCAATGGTTGAGGGCTGCCTATATAGGATTCAGACAGTAGGCCACCTATACATTACAATTTACAGGTGGTTGTGTGTGTGTGCCATCCAGTTTACTGTGTGTGCAGGTGGAGAGGTGTGTCAGTCCATAGGGGCCTACACTGTCAGTGTATGTGCTATACGTTCCCTCTTTGCCAAGGCATGGGCATATTGGGCATGCCTCCGTCTGCCTACTGGGACTGGCACAGGATGTTCATGGTCTGAATTCCTCTGTGCCTGTGATGGCCTTGGCAATTGTGGTGGGCTGTGAGGGCCTTCACCCTTATGTCCCTGCTGCAGCTGTTTCCGCAGGATCATATTATGTAGCATGGCACATACTATGAAGATGTGGGCACACGTGCCTGGAGAGTACTGCAAGGCTCCACCAGATATGTCCAAGCAACGGAACCGTGATTTCAGCATCCCAAACACACGCTCTATGATGATTCTGGTTTGTGTGTGTGCCTCATTATGGTGTTCTTGCATGGGTGTGTGTGCATTTCTGATGGGAGTTATCATCCTTGGCTCCAGTGCATAGCCAGCATCCCTCACAAGGTGGCCATGTGGGATGTCCCCCCTGACAAATAACTTATACAGCTGTGAGGTATGCCAGATGTGGGAGTCATGGTAGCTTCCAGGGCTGCCAGCACACACAAACATGATAATGCCCTGGGCATTGCACATGACCTGGCAGTTGATGGAGTGGTATCCCTTGTGGTTTATGTAGCGCCTACCATGCTCACTGGTTGGTGACTTGATATGTATATGCATGCAGTCTATTGCACCCAGTACCTCCGGGTAGTGTGCCACATGGTGGAAGAGATGCATATTGCTGGCCAACTCCTCCTGAGTTCGGGGGAAGTATATATGCTCATTGGCATGTGGTAATATGGCATCCAGGAACTGGTGTAGTACCCTGGGTTCTGATGCCTGTGAGATCCCCATTATATCTCCAGTTGGCTTTTGAAAGGTGCCTGTGGCTAGTATTCGCAAGCTTACACATACCTTCGTGTCCACTGGAATGGGTTCCCCTCTGTTGTTTCTGGATCTCAGGCGTGGCCGGCACAGCTCAACTATTTGCTGTAAGATGTCCCTGTCCACCCTGTAACGCTCTACTATCTCCAGATCATGTAACCCCTGGTAGGTTACCCTTGGTCTGAACACTCTTCTCCTCCTCTGGGGCCTGCGGTGGTTGTCAGCATCATCCTCCACAACACCTTCAGTCTCTAACACATGATGATGAATCACAGCTATGGCAGCTCCCAACATGTACATTGTAAAAGTTCCCCGTCTGTTTACACTGATGGTGCAGTGTTTGGGAATACACAGGTGTGTGTGAGGTGCCTTCACACTTTATACTATTGTGCTGTGAACACTGATGATGTCTTAGGGTGTGTATGTACAATCAGAGCTACAGGGTATCTTATCTGTTTTACCACAGGTACTGCTGTTGCGGTGCCTTTGTTGTTGAAATACATTTAGCTGCTGTGGATTACCTTTTGCCCTTTCCTTAACATTTCTTAACGTTTCCCCTCCCATTTTCTGGCATGCATCCAGCAGCCTGCTTTCATTTGTACTTTCCAAAACCTGGCTTATATTATGAAATGTGTTCTATGGTTGATCTACTGCAGGTTTGCTTTGCTCTGCTATGATAGTTCTCTTTTCTTTGCAATCCAACACCTCCCCTATCCTGTTCTGCAGGTTGCTGTGAGCAGACTTGTTAGCTGCCGTCGATTGCCCACTGTGAGTTAATAGGTGTTAATTGCTCAGTTGTACTCCAATTACCCTACTGCGGCATTTCCTTATTTTCTTCCCCTAACCTTCCTGTTTGAGCTATGGTGCATGGCACGTGCGTCCACGTACTGGGTTTCGGGCACGTTTTCATCCACGTACACATGCGATTTCGGACACCATATGTGCTCTCAGCTAAATGATGCTATACCTACATCCCCACCCCTATCCTGCGGCTTTGCTTAGCAATGGGTAGGCCGGATTTGCATTGCTCCAATGCGCTTACAACTATGGTGGCACACCCCACTGCTGATGTCATGTATACCTCCAAACCACTCCTCGGTGTTGCAGTGCTGCACCGTATGGTACATCCTTAGTCCAGCGGGACGTTTGCGATTCACTATTACTTGCCTCATTTGCATGGCATTGACTACTAATTCATAGTTACCACGCCGAATACTGTCACAGACCCTTAGCAACCCTAGCAGCATGGTTGTGGTGTACCATGCATACCATTGAGTATTATGATTTGTATTACATTGCGATTTTATGACATTCGTATATATTTTCCTTGTGTTCCCATTTGTGCACACATGCCCTGCAGTTGTACTTTGCATTACTGTGGACATGACATTAAATGTTGTTTTTTAGGTGTTGTGCATCTTTTCTTATGCCATTGGCTGTATATTTAGCCATTGGCATATGTTAACTTTGTAATACATGAGTCTGGTCCGCTTTCAAAGCTCCGATGTTCTGTTTGGAAAAATGTAAACCGTTTTTTTTGGTTTATGTTTCTGTGGGCTTACGCTACGCCTGCACCACTTAATGAATCGCTATGTACCTTCATTTGCATGGTGCAGTACTGCACATGGGGTGATTAGCATACCTGAGCCTAGGGCTGCGCAGATCTGGCGTACGCTGGTAGTGCACGTGGAATTGGATCATATCTGAATCGCTCGGCGGCCATATTTGGCATTATACCGCCTACGCTATGCCTGCGCCTGACGCAAGCTTCATGAATCCCAGGGAGAGTTTATTCTGGTCTTCCAAGCACCATACACGCTGTTCCCTGATGGCAATAAAACGTAACCACAAATTCAGGTAAGTATTTCCCAGAACACAGAAATTACAACATACTTCTGAACACTCAATAAAACTTTTAATTCGAAGAAGTGAGCTTTTAAGCCAACAGGCTTCTTCAGACTCTTAACAGATACAAACTAAATTTCAACTTCTTTAAAAAGCCCACCATAAATTCTCATTGGTTACAAAATGAATCACCTTAAAATTTAAAGTGATACATGCATCACATATTGTGACTCTTCAAATACAATCTGTATGTATGCTGTTTCAAGATAATCTTCTACTTATAAAATTTACATAAAAAATGGACATCTATTAAAAATTTCTATTAAAATACTGGTGTTCATCAGAAATATATTATACAAATTGTAGACATATAAATGCATAACACATATAAAAATATGAAAATCAAACATTTTGGGCTTATTAAATAGAAAATCAAATAAACAATACTTATTAAATAAAAATCAAACATCCCTTACTTTTTAAAAAGAAGCGATAGATAACTTCAACACATAAGCATACTTTTACATAATGTAAACAACTCATAAAAGCCACTCTCTGAAAACAAGGGTTGCTCTAAAACCAAACGGCTATGAATTATACAAATTCTATGCACCATAAAAAAGGCATGTTAAAAAAGAGCAAACGGTACATGTTATGGAACAACAGAGTATGTCCATAATATATTGGTGTACTTGGTGAACCATCAATGTGGAGACAGTCTATATTTGTTAAATGAAAACATTGTGTGACTCTCTACAGTCAGGGGTTGTCTTATAACCAAACGGCAATGATTTATACTAATTCTATACACCACTAACTAACTAAAACATGCTAGAAAACTTGTTAAAAAAGGTGTAAGGAAAAGTTATTTTATTATTCTGGTGTTGAGCAAGAACCGAGCCAGCTTTTGTCTAGAAAGTCTTTCAAAATGGTTTTGAAGGATGGGAGAGAGGGTAACGACCTGATGGATAGAGATATGGAGTTCCAGGCCTTACCAACATGGTACAGGTACAGACAATGCCAGGAAATCTGATAGGCTTGTGGACAGAAAATATTTTTTGTTCATGGATTATAGTGACCTAATAGGAACACAGTTGTTGAGAATGATATTTAGTGCTGCACAAGCAATATGTATTCTGAATAATTGTATAGCTAATAAGAAGCTATGTATATGTTAGCTGGTGGTGTAGTTCTAACCAATTTAGGCTTTTTAGAGCTATACAGTGGTGAGTTCTTAAAGGGGTATTTGCTGCAAATTTAGCAACATTGTTATAGCATTGTTCAAGTTTTGATTTTTGTGATGCCTTAAGGTTAGTAAGGATGGGTGCACCATAAAGAAGTGTGGGGAGGAGATAAGTAGTAGCAAGTATAGTTTTAGTCTTGTTAGTAAGAAATGTTTTGGCTGTATAAAGCATCCATAGTTTTTGATGAGTTCTCCTATTCAATTTTGTGTAAGGCTGAATTTAAGATTATCATCCACTGTCACTCCTAATAGTTTGCTATGAGAAGTGACTTCAATGGTCGCATTATCAAGAGAGAGGACTTTTCATTTTGTTTCTTCATGGAAGAGGGATTTGTGGAAAAAAAGTAGTAGTTTTGTTTTTTAGGGTTGAACATGAGTTGTGAGTTACAAGCCATGTTTCATTTGCTGATAAAGCTTCCTGAGAAATTTTTGGAGAAGTGCCATGCTGTCAGATATGGAAATAATTATGGAGTCATCTGCATACTGTATTAGGGCAGTCTGTTGGCTGGATGTGTGGCGGGTGTCGGTGAGAATGTTAAAGAGGAGAGGACCAAGAATAGAGCTTTGTGGTACACTGGTGGTGACTGGGAGGTATGGAAAGAGGGTGGAGTGCCACTTTACAGACTGATACCTATTGGAAATGTAGATTTTGAACCATAGAGTTGTGGGCTGAGACAGACCTAATGAGGACATTTAAAGTAGAAGTTTGTTGTGGCAAACTGTGTCAAAGAGTTTAGATAAGTCTAGAAATAAGACAGGTTTGTTGGTTAGAATTGCAGTGTTAGTACTAGGGGAAGAACAGAAGCCATGTTGTGTGGGAGATACGAGTTCCTCCTGCAGGAGATAGTTTAGCAAGTGTTTTTGAATACATTTTTCAAGTATTTTTGAGAGGGGGATGAAATTGCTGTATTTCTGAAGTTAGTAATGTCTGTTGAATTTCCTCCTTTGTGCAGAGGGATAATGTGTGACTTTTTCCAGCAAGACGGAACTTAGGATTCCTTGACTGAGCTATTTATAAGGATTGAAACAGGGTTGACAATACTATCACCTGCTATTTTAAGGTATTCACTTAGAAGGTTATCTGCTAAAATAGACCATGGTTTGAGTTTGTTTAAGTGTAGTTTTATGTAGAATGTGGGCACAGGTTTGAAGGTAAAAGTGGATGTGATGACACATGGCTGCTGGGCAGGTTTAGGATTAGATGTTGTGGAATCCTTGGTCAGAGATGTTATACTATGTATTAAACAAAAGTTGAATTGTATTGTGGTTTTGGGTGATGAATTATTGGGAGAAGGGTTAGGGTTGAATTTATGACCGGGATGCACAATTTCTTTAATGGCTGTCCAGAGTGTTTTAGGGTTGTATCTATTATTATTCTGTAAACTGTTATAGTAAAGTTTTTTGTCTTCATTAATTTGCTTTTTAGTATGACTGTGAAGCATTCTGAAGTTTTCAAGATATTGTGCTGCTTTAGATTTTTTCCATTCTTTCCATGTTTTTTTTTCTATCCTGCGTTAGCGTTCTACTCATTTTAGATAGCTGAATTGCATTATTTGCTTTTAGTTTCTTCCTTATAGGAGGTGTAAGACTATTTAGGATATTCAGGAAAGCTGCACTGAATTCATTTGCAGCATCATCTAAAGGGAAGAAGTTTTAGAAAGTTCTAATTAATAGGTGATAGGTTAGTAATGAACATTTCTGGGTTAAACTTGGAAAGTTTTGTGAGATGTCTGGGTGTAGATGATCACTGAGACAGTCAAACATTGTACTTGAGCTGATGTATTTGCTATGATCCGATACAAGTATCCAGCCTAATAGGGAATTTGGTGTCTTGCTATAATGTGTGGGGCTATTAATTAGTTGTGTGAAACCAAATATGTTCATGCTAGAAGTAGGGGCGGGGGTTACAGGTTATGTGCAATCAAATGACATTCACATCACCTATTAGTAGTATATCTTGTGGAATTGTTATGGATATCCAGGGTAGGATATCTTCCAGTATAGCTGTGTTGTCACCAGGAGGGATATAAAGAACAGTAATACATATTTGTTTTAATTGTTTAATTTCAGGAAAGTTATTAGAAGCTCTATTTAGCTGAATTTTGGTATTGGTTTGTTATAAGGGGAAATGTGGTAGTTGTTGGGAAATATTAAAACAATACCACCACCTTTCCTGTTTATATGATCATTATGGATAATATTATAGCTGGGAGGTGTAATTTTTAGAGTTGTTTATAATAGGTTAAAGCCAAGTTTCAGTTGCAGTGGCAATATCAGGCTTATGATGAGTGATCCAGACATGTAGTTTGGCAGTTTTATTTCTTATGCTTCTAGTTAGATTACCAGAGTTGGGGTAGACTGTTGTAGGATTACAGTATTGTGTGTAAGAGAATTGTCTCATGTTCATTGTGATATGTGTGGTCAGGATTAGGGTGAATGTCTGCTCCTAGAAGGATTTTAATATATTGGGGAAGTATTACTACTTCATGTTTGGAGAATATTTTTCCATCTAATTTTGTTTTGGTTTGAGTAGAAATGGAGTTAATCAGTATATATTTGCAGTAAAGGTGTGGTACGGACATTGTTAAATAGGTTTGGTGCGATGTGTGGAAAGTGTAGTGAGGAACTATGAATAGGTGGTTGGGACAGAGTTGGAGAGATGTTGAGAGCTATCATAGAGTAACAGTAGGGGGAGAGATGGCCCAGTAGCAGGGGAAGAGTAGAGGAAAAGCCGAGGAGTAGCATGATTAAGTAAAAGGATCTGTATGTTATAGCTGGCAGGTAGTGGGGAAGTAAGGACCAGGAAGGAAAAAGAAGTTGAAGGGTCGAAGGATATTTAGTGGTGGTAGAGTCTGAAAGGTGATAGAGGATAGGAAGGAAATAAGTATTTTCTATGAAGAAAGAAAGGTTGTCCTAGTATCTTCACTGGAATGTAAGGAATAGGGTGGGATTTAAAAGGTTAGAGTTTGAGAATGTAGGTTAAATAGAAGTAAGTGAAGGTTTATTCAGGAAAAGTACAAGATACATTGTACAATAGATAAGTGCTGTTAAGGAGGGGTGTGACTATGAATGTATATAGAGCAAAGCAGTATACGAGGGAGAAAAGTCATCCAGAATGTGATAAAAGATTAAATGGACTGATATCAGTTTGTCTCTGTGTCTTTTTTTAATTAACACTTAATTTTGCAGAGTAATAGCATTACTTGAAGATCGCGAGAAAGGGAAAACATATGAACATAGTGGGGTACATTCTACTAAAGTCCAGGCATTTGAGAGGTAGGGTTACTGAGATCAGGAGTATCACCAGTACTTTACCTTTTCACTTCCAGAGTTTTGTAGAATGTCTCAATTTTTTCTCTCATATTAAGTCATCTAGTTTTAAAATATCTGTAGGTAGCATATCCTAAGAGTAAGTCATAACACTCAACAATAGTTAAGCAACCAGAGTTCTTCCTATTGTGTTATGCTTGATTTACAATGCGCACACTGACTGGAATGCTAAATCAGCATGCACATTTTGAAATAGTAATGACCTGTTATTGTATAATTGTTAAAATCAAGTTTGTGCTGTTAGATGACCTGGAGGCTAGCATGTGCTTATCTTAAGAAAAGAATGATACATGACCACATCAATAATGTGAATAGTGCTCCATCAGCCAAAAACGCAAAATGTCTCCAGAAAAGGAGTTATTACAGAGGAAATATTATTGGCCTTACTGAAATGCATCAAGAAGATATATTGGAGAAATGCAAATTCTTACCTGTTTGTAGTGTTAAGTTTTTTTTAAAGTACCAAAATGGCCTTCAAGCTCAATGACATCCTAGGTTGTAATGATATTGCTGAAAAAATAAATAACGCTCAACAACAGTTAAGCAACCAGAGTTCTGTATTTTAAACCTTGCATAGACTGCAAGCTATTATTCATAGAAACAATTTTTATTCTCTCAAAACATTTTCAATCTCTTTGTATTTGAATTTAGTCATTTTTAATTATTGTAATTTCTTTTGTAATCTACTAATGCTTGGAGCTTATCTCCCTGAGCCTCTACTGAAAATGGACATGTATCCAGCTAGACTAGCCCAGCCAACAAATGTAAAATAAATAAATAAATAAACAATTGGGATGGTGGGCACAGTGTTTAGTTAGTAATTTGATAATTTTACTAGCCAGAAGCAAGACAGCTCAATTATAAAAAAAAGATGCATAACGATTAGGCAGCATAGTAACTGCAAGCTGTGACTTCTTAGTATAAATAGTATAAAGATGCAGGTGGAACAGCTGGTGTCATGTTATGGACCCTTTCAGCACTACAATCATATTCATGTGACAAGGAGGCCAATGGATAGAGTAATGAGTAGCGTTGTAAGACGGTAGGGCTTGCTCTGTAAAAGATAAGCACTGCTGCATTCTGCAAGCGGAATAACAGCCGACTTCTGGGTCCTGACTGGTGCAAAGAACCTAATCATAGGCACTTGGTAGATGGACTCTAGGTAGATGAAGGAAGCACATTAGACAAGAAGGGGGAGATCACAGTAAGGACAATCATATACTGCATGATACTATGGCTGGGTCACAAAAATAAAAACACAAAGGGTAGAGGTGAGACACATAACAGAATAACACTATCAAAAATATGAGACATACCTAAAAGTATGGCAGACTACAAAAGTTAAATGAGAAAAGGAACTGAGCTAATGGTCTTCTATTGTGTCTCCTAATATTTTGCCATTGTTTCTTCAGATGGTCCTGTTATAGCAGGCAGAAAACAAATATTTCAGATTTCTCATAAATATCACCTAATCTTTTGGACTCCAGAAATAAGACTGGAAAGGTTGCCTTTAAAGATGAATCCAAAAAAGTGGAAGTCTTTGTATTTCAATGTTTCAATTTGTGTGTTATAGCAGACCCAAGATTTTAAAAGATCATCATGGCATCTATATCCAGCTGTATAGTGAATCATAAAGTCTATCCTCAGTCAATTTTTTTCTGAGAACTTTCTTACATTTGTTATTTGTGTTAACCTGCTCTACACTCAAACAAAGTGAATTCTATAATCTAGTTGCTGATTATTGCTGATATTAAAATATATATTTTTTTGATTTTTATTGCATTATTAATTTCTAAAAAAGAAAAACAGTTGCTATTTTGACAAGAACAAGGGTTGTGTAATATAATATCCATATATGGTTAACAAATAAGTCATTTTTCTTAAATATTTGAAGACCATTCTTATGTCTCTAGGGAGCAACCTGTATATAATTATGTAAAGTTTTATTTTATTTAATCTGTCAGTATGTGCCATAGCAACCAGTAACTGTTTTAGTTTAACATTTCTAGACACATTACAGCTTTCTTATTGTTTAAGACCCATACATACAGAATTAATTCATACATTCTAGCACATGTTTTAACATTATTTTAAAAATGGTTAATGAAATCTTAGACAGTATTACAGTCTTGGCATTTTATTCAAATTTGAAGGCTTTATCTAAAGCCCAGATCATTTACACGGTCAGATGTAGACAGACTTTTATTATACATAGAATAAGGTTATTGATTGTTATTCATACCAAAGGGCTGCTCAGTGCACTTTTTGGCATTTAATCTTCTTCTGTCTGTCATAGTCTACAGAGCCGGATCTAGCACTAGATGACCTAGGCAGTTGTCTAGGGCCCACAGGCTGGGGGGACACTGGCTGTGGGGGGTGTGGGGGTGTGGGGGTGTGGACAGTCAAAACACTCAATTTAATTAAACAAAAAAAAAAATTCTTACATTTTTAAGTACTTCTTTAAGGACACATTTTCTCCATGTTGTATCCTCATGCCGGCATCCTACTGTTTTAGGATAGACACAGATAAACTTGCAAGGTTCGATTGGAGCATTACTTTACTGGTGGGAGGTTGGCATAATGGTTTTGTTATTTGCCTTATAAACATAAGGTGCAGGGTTTGATTCTCACATGGAGTAATTCTCTGCTTTGATTTTGCAACCAGAAACTGCTGTTGCATTGCTTTAGACTTATGGAAATGCTTATGGATTCATTTGGCAGCAGGTGCATTTTGTCTCTGTGTGTGTGTGTGTGTGTGTGTGTGTGTGTGTGTGTGTGTGTGTGTGTGTGTGTGTGTGTGTGTGTGTGTGTGTAGCGCCCTAGTAAGGGATGGCAGGTTAGTTAATTAAATTCCTCAGGCTCAAACCCTGTATCTTGATTACAGAAGACAAAAGTCTTAATCCTCTGGACCAACTACTTCACTGTAGCCTTAGTCATTATAGATGATTGAAATGTTCTGAAATCAATAAGTTTGTCATTTATTGGTTCATATATTTTGTTTCACTGTGTAATGGAAAAAATGTTCAAAACTACATGGGTACATTTTCAATGAATGCAAATTTCAATGCATTTTCAATGGATGTGAGTTTCAATGCATTTTTAATGATTCGGAGTTTCAAGGGAAAATTTTACTGTTGCTCATTCTAAGTATGTTTTCAATATGTGGCTGTTTTGTTTAACAAATGGCCATCAGTGTTTGTGCTATAGCATTTGAAGGTGGTGGTGATAGCACAACAGGTAGCATGCTTCCTTTTGGTGCAGAAAATTGTGGGTTCTACACCCACACTATGTAGATGGATTGCTGATACAGCAGTACCCTTTAAGGGGAGGTCTGCATTCCTCAATGTGTTGTCCTTCACATCAGATGCATTGATGATAGGTGCTGTGATGCTGTTTACATCCACCCGAGCTATCAAAAAGAGTAGGCAAATGTTCCCCAGTGTCCTGACAAAGTTTCCCCTAGTAGTTTAAATACCATCAAGAGTATCCCCTGAAAAGAGGCTACTAGCCTAGTGGGCTAACATGGTCAACAAAGGATAGATTAAATGTTTTAAATTAAATACACATCTCTGTCTTCATTTCAAAAGTTAAGAGGACAATGCTAACATGGTCAACAAAGGATAGATTGTTTTAAATTAAATACACATCTCTGTCTTCATTTCAAAAGTTAAGAGGACAATGCTAACATGGTCAACAAAGTATAGATTGTTTTAAATTAAATACACATCTCTGTCTTCATTTCAAAAATAAAGAGGACAATGGTATTCATACTGATGGTTTTGAATAGTGTTTATGGTAACTGGGGAAGAGAGAGAGATACAAGCAATAGGACACTGGAACAGCTGCAGGGATCCCTGATACATTACCATGCCCAGGGTCCCATTTGACCATGATTTGGCTCTGATAGACCATTCCTATAAGAAGTGAAGATACTGCTGCAACAGTAACCACTTAGTAACTACCATCGCATTAGGTGCACGTTCTGATATCTTTACATGTCATGTGTTCATTATTTTCCTGTGTTGGAAATTTTAATCAATGGATCAACACTTATGCAAAAACACACCACTGACACATGATGGGTTAGTCACCTGTTATGAAAAAGTAGGAGATCATGAAATGTGGTTATTTTGTTGGGACAGAGTACCACTTAGTGACATTCAGAGAATTATTATGAGAACCAACACAACCACAGGTTTCAAGAATGATTTAAGGCTATAAGCTCTCAGGACCTATGACGAGGTAACAAATGGGGAGCACTCAGTAGTCCATCCCTGGGATTAATTAACAATCATGTGGGCTTCATGCTAAGCCTAGACAATTTAAGCATGTCAGAGCAATGAGTAGCAGTAATAATCGAATATGCATGCTGATCATCATGCCTACACATTTGAAGAACATTTCCGTTGCCAGCAATAGTGTTCATGGCCATGGAAAGGTGCTTGTAATCAGGAACACATAATGTAAATAAAACAGTTTGCCTATAGGCAGACCTAATATATCAGAATGTGTTGTATCCAAGAAATATTAAGGGCAAGTGCAGTGAAAGAATTGTGAAGGAGATTAAGTGAAATGTGGGAAATGTACATAAATAACATTGGTTGTTACTGCAGAAGTAATTAAGAGAAGAGGGTAAATAGGGAAAATGTACTCAGATACATTCAGCAAATGTGCTGAAGTGTCAAATAAACATTTGTATCATATAAATATTGCTCAAATGATGTAATCATAATTCATTTCAATGACAATATTTGACTTATGCACATAAATTAAAATGAGCATGCTAACAAAGGATGTAAGAGGGACATAAAGCTGCAGTGTAACAAAATGGAGTTAATGTGATATATACGTTAATACAATGCTGAGTTGAAATAACAGTTAGCAAGAACAGTAGATATATTAAAGAATATATATTCATGCATTGCAGTTATTGCATATGAGATGTATATACAGTGGATTTATGTACAGTATGTTAGCCGACACCACTGCTGTATTCTCATCTTTAACGAATGAACTTTACAGCTGTTGTGTTATACACATCAGATAGGGATGTGTTTTTGCAAATAAACATTATTGGCACACATAGAAAAGGGGGCTATCACCTATAAACATGTAATAGACAAACATGGTGTATAATAATGTACATGCTAAATGGTAATATAATAACACTCAACATACATAAGTGACAAATGACAACACAGATCAGATGACATTTCATGACTTCAAGTTTTCCATTGGTAAATGGCACATGTCATACATTGCTATACTGGGGATGCTCATAAGGAATTACAGGGAACAGTCACACAACAGCAATTCAACAGCACCAACCCAAACAAAAGTGTCATAACAGAGGGCCAGTCATAATTTTTGATGATCTAGCAGCATGCCACATGGTAAGAAACATTTTATGGAAGCCCTCACCTGCCATTAGGCTGTACAGTGTGAAGTAAAGAATTGCAGTAATAAAGGAATGTTTGAATGAAGACATGCTGTACAGAAATAAGTAATGTCTGTGAGCAATTAACAGCTTAATAAACATTCGCATCTTGTAATTTTTGAACACATGCCAGGACAGATAAATGCATATCAATCATGGACACCACAGAAATACACATATTGGTTTTGTCATGAAGAACATCCTTGAATGGCATACAGAACTTTACTATCATAAGGGATATGGATGACCTACCTTATCGGACAATTCCTGAAAAAAGTTGGCTCTCTAACCGCACTATAGCTATTTTCTGTTTGTAGACTACTGCTGTCTGACAGGCAGATGTTACCAAATTCAAATACCTGCCTATGATACTAAGCTCTCTACAGACCTCTGTACTGACTGCATGTGCCACAGGAGATAACAATGTTGTTATGAATATAGTGTCAACAATCTGATTTACTCAGAATGCTGAAAAGGAGCTATGCATGTTACAACACACAACAGCGAGCAGTACAGTATTAATGCTTCTTTGCCATGGAAACTGTTTACATCGTGTAATACACACACTGTCTCAGAATTGAACCACATTATTTCTGTGTAGGTATGCAATACAAGCCAGTACTCAATGCACATGCCATAGCAGCACTCACAGCACAACATACCCCAAATAACCATTTCACTGCCATGCAATTACAACATGTGATTATATATGCTACAGGTATATTATGAAACACATAAGGGACCAAACATGTTATTACTGGTAGAAACATAGCTTCTGGAAACATTTGGAATCAAAGAGGGTTACTGGATGACACAGAATTGGTTGGAAGAGGTGGACAGCTGCTGATAGAAATACACAAAACAGACAAAAAATCAGTGCGTGTTTATTTTCTGCATAAATGTTTGTTGTGTTACTGCTTTATTACCAGCATAATTATTCAGGCAAGATCTATACAGGACATGTTTCACAATAGGGAGCAGACACATTAATATAGCAGCAGGATAACTGTGTGTTAAGGAAAGGTATATCCAATATTTAAAGCCACAGGAGTCATACAAAACATTCAGAAACGTTTTTGCATACATCTAAATTGGAACTTTTTAGAACATTCCAAGAAAAAATTAATACCTGAGTATTATCTAGACACACCACATAGGAAGTCATACTCCTAGAAAAGAACAACGTGTAAAGACTTCTCATCTTCTCTTTGTCGAGGATATAAAACTGTGTACCTCATCAGATGAGGAACTGAAAGCACAACTGCAAGTTTTCAAAAATTTTTCAGATGATACAAGAATGTCATTTGGTGTAGATAAATATGCAAAAGCAACCTTTAAAGCAGGAAAACTGTGGCACCAGGAAAACATCAGCTTGGGATAAGAATGTGATATAAAAAAACTTGAACAAGAGGGACTCTATACATATTTGGGAACTGATGAAGAATCAGCAATAAAACATGAACAAATGCAAATAAAACTTAATAAGAAATACTTTAGAAGACTTAAATTAATCCTGAAAATAGCATTGACATCTAGGAACAAAATCCAAACAATAAACCAATTTGTTTTTCCTGTTACTTACAGTTACAGGAACTTACAGTTTTGGAGTGATTGACTGACCCCAAAATGTGTTGGATAGATTAGACAGGGAAACAAGAAGGATGCTTCATGCTTACCAAATGATTTATAAAAGCCAGTGCATACCAAGATTATATATTTCCCATTCCAAAGGAGAAATGGGGCTCCTTGAAATTGATTACATGTATAAATCTGCAATCGTGGGACTCCACACATATCTGCTGACCTCACAAGACCCAACATAGTGAAAGTTTTGAAACATGAACAGAATAAATCTAAGATTACTTTTCTGCTTCATCTAGCAGAAGCATATTGGCGTCAAGTAGGAATGGAAATCAAACCAGAAGTAAATAAAAATCAGGCAGCAACTGAATGTGCCAAAAAACAAAAGAGAGACTATAAGGTGAAGGACCAGATGAGAAGGCAAGAAATGTGGAAAATACATAAATATAGTTGCAAACATAGAAAACTTCTGGAAGAACCTCATGTTGATCAGGAACGAATACAGGAATGGTTAAGGAGAGGCAAATTCAAACCAAGAGATGAAGGTTAATATTGGCGGCCCAAGATAGTGGGCTGCAAACAAGCTGGTTTGCAAAGTCCACTGAATATGTGGGAGAAACAGACAAATGTAGGATTTGTAAAATCGAATTGGAAACAGTCACACACCTCATCGCTGGTTGTGACATACTAATGGCAGAAGGACTGTATACTGAAAGGCATAATAATATGGCAAGATTGTTGCACTAGGGATTGTGCAAACATTACGGTATTGAAGTGGTTGAAAATCATTGGAAACATGAGCCACAAAGCATCATAGAAAATTATGAAGTTTGCATCACATGAGATCATCTATTACTGACAGTTCAAAAGATAGATGCTAGAAAACCAGATATAGTGGTTCATGAAAAGAAGACAAAATTAGCATTGATCACTGAAATCACCACACCCACTGACTACAATGTCTTGTGTACAGGGAGACAGCAAGTCAAAAAATATCAGGATCTGCTGACAGAAATGAGAGCAATTTGGAAGAAAGATACCCAGACAGTCCCAATAGTAGTAGGAGCAGTGGGTCTTATAAAAAAGAATCTACAATCATATTTAGATATATTGCCAATACATGTAACTTCATACGAATTGCAGAAGAAGTTATTAGTGGGCACATTGTGGGTGCTGTGAAGAGCACTTCTAGCTGACATAAAAAACTAAAACAATGCTAATTTCGTGAACTTTAATCTTTCTTTGACTTAGGAATGGGGTCCATTACCATCATAGTATTAGAAACCCAAAAGATTTGGAGAAATTAAAAAGGAAGTCCTCCTTCACAGAAGTTTCCATGCGATAGCAGATTGCAGAAAATGATAGATTATATATTCATCTTCATTACCCTCTTGACAACTATAATCTGTACATTCAGTTCTTCAGCTTGTTAAAAGGTAGAATGAACAGACTATACACAGCAAAGCACAGCTGTGTGAAGGGCGCCACAGTAATGCACCCAAAGGCAAAGACTCACAAGGTATTGCCATAAAATGTGTACTTCCATTTATCCTCAGCTACAGATGGTGCTTGGTGCCAGACATTGTGCGAATGCAGAGGAGGAAGACGAATGAAGAAGAAAGGAAAAGATACATAGACAGGAAGAGAGGAAGGCAGGGACAACGTAGCGTGTGACGGAAGAAGGATAATGTTGTTTCATGATGATATGTAGGCAACAACTACACATATAGCAGTGTAATAAACCGGTCAGTAACACTTAGCTAATGCCTAGATTAGAACCCTTGACAGTAGTTAAAATCTATCTATACATTTCAGCATTACTTTAACATACCACAAAGGAATTAGTGCTTCATGCAATTTGAGTAACACAGTTGAAGAACAGCAACAACTTAATGAACCAGAAGAGGTGCGCAGAGAGAGAGATAGAGACAGCTGGGCAAAGAACTGGCAACAATATGCTTTGTGGGACATAGGACCATCTGTATGTTGTGTTATTGTTACCTATTAACTCATTATTAATCTGTCATTTACCTGTACAATAAAATGCTTGCTAAAATGAGAAATAAGGTGTAAGAGAGCGCAACCAACATGAACACATAGTCAGGACAAGAGCAACTAAGTCTCCCTGTTACGTCTGCAATGTTTTTGCAAATGGGGTCTTGTGGCTCTATTCAAATGGTATGTTAATGAAATGTTATAAATTAAAAGAAACTATATGATAGGAATATGAAATGTCATGAAATAATCATTTGGCTTACAGCTGTAATCAAACCCATGGCAGTATGCAAAAACATTAGTCTGCAAACAGGGGAATTATTGCAAGAGGTCACATGGGCACTTCTAGCTCATTATATCCAGCAACCAAAGAACTGTTACAGTAATGGTTTCACAGTACTGTCTTTAGACTGCTTTTGCTCTGTATACCCATATTGCAATGGATTTAAGCACATTTGCATGAAAGTAACTGGACTACTGCAGCTGAAATTAAAATCTTCAGATTTTGCCGTGGGAAATTAATCAGCTTTCTCCATCACTCACCATTTGTGTGCTATGTCAACCTATGTGCAAATGCTAAGGACAAAAAGGGAAGGCTTTCCCATGGACTTTTTCTGACCATGTGTGCTGTGTGTGATTCTATTTTTTACCAGATGTAACATGTGAAAAAGGGGTTGATATGACAGGAGTGAAAATAGGGTGGGCAAGCAAAGGGTAGGACACGGGAAAGAAAACATAAATTTGCAGGAGGGTGGTGTCCACACCATAGCCATCTGCTTCTTCAGAACATAAATGTAGTATTGTACACACAATTTCAAGACTTTGGAGAGTCACCACACCAGGGATGGGTGACAACAATAGAATAATGCTGCATAGCCAATTGGATCAAATCAAGTGTGTCAATAAGACACAGGTGAAGTGGAGAGCTATGTATGTGGCATATGTTTTGTGGAAGAGATGCCCATTTTCTGTATTTTTCTATAAATAAAGAATGTTGAGGAAGGGGCTTAGGAATGTCAGGGTCATGTTGGTAGTGTAGGTTAAGAAACAGGTACAGGCATATAGGACATACAAGACAGACATAAATGGCAATAGATACAAAAGACTGGTGACATCATGATAGAGGATATGTAGGGACATCAGAGTTGTACCCAAGTCCAGCTTGAGATCAGTGAGAATCTGGTCTTCAGCCTCAGGACTGTCATCATTGTCTGCTGTTTCATCTGCTTGGGTCAGTGCCAAACATGGCATCATTTTTGCAATCTGATGCAGGAACTTTTCAACTCTGCCAAAACAGGCACAGAGGCCTCCACTCCTTTACATCATCCACCAGTCCTGTCATCTCCAGTTGGGTGATAAAATTGCCACCACCACTGGTATTGTTCCTGGAGGGTACTAGTGCACCAGCAGAAGGGGAAGAGCTATCTGATGCAGGTGGAACAAGTAAGGCAGGGGTTGTGGAAGCAATCCTGACAGGTTGGGAACCTGAGATGTTGGGTGTCTATGTTGTCATTTGTGGTGGTATGGTGGGCCAAGATACGGTGATCAGTCTACATCTCTGTGCTGTTGGACATTTTGTTTTCAGCAGCAAGGTACACAAACAGTAGAATGTTAAGAAATAATAACCTCACCCCCCCCCCAAAAAAAAAGAGATAGGGTGAGACGAGACAAAAATAGTGAAAATTGGATCCATGGCATATCACATTATTTTATTTTTTCAATAAACTTTTTTTGGTACTACATAAATAAATATGATAACTGACTAATTGTACACCTTTGCCATATCCATATGTGATGGTAAGGTATTAATTTATCATAAAATAAACAAATTTAACTGCTCAGATATAAGAAATAGCAGGCTTTATTTCTGTTATGATTACTAGGATATATGCATTCATGTGGAATAATTGCACTTTCCATAACTGAATTGTTCCTGACATATTATTGCTGATAGTATTTTTGAAATACTATCCAGTAATAAAAACTAACTGTTGCTTCTGGGCATTGAACCCGCATATACAGTTAACCTGGCATTCTCTTTGCCTAATGCAAGCAACAAGAGCTATTGGAGAAGGCATGCATGCCTGATGTCAAGGATGAGGTATGTCTGTTCAAGATGCTTGTGAGTGAGGAACTGAAAATAGTTATGGGGCTTGCATTTGTACCTCAGGCATACTCACACCATGTCTCTCTGAGATGAGTAAGTCTCTCCTGGTGTGCCTCATGGTGCTATTTCGTCTGTAGCTCTACAGTACAAGAACAATATATATATATATATATATATATATATATATATATATATATATATATATATATACATACATACACAGATTCACTTCAGAATCTCTAAATTCTGAAACATCGAATTTCATATGATCGAGACCATATGGCTGATGTTTTGGAATATTGAAATTCTGAAATAAATCCCCCCAAAACAAAACAATTTAAATGTTTCTGCAGGGGGGTTCAAGCCCCCCTAAACCCTCCACACCCCCGCTACTTAAATATTCCAACTCAGAGATCGCACTACAGCGAGAAAAAGGGAAATCTCCCATTCTGTGCTTTATGCAGATCTCTGTTAACAATGTCAGGATTCCGAAAGTTCGATCATATGGTCTTGGCCATATGAAATTCGATCTTTCAGGATTTCACCATTGTGAAGTGTTCCCATATATATATATATCTATATATATATATATATATATATATATATATATATATATATATAAAAAGCATAATGAATAACTGCATTGGCTGGCTAAACAATTAATGGCATATCATAGACAGGTTATGGATCAGTGTATTTTCACATTTGAAAGGTGTTTGCCATCCTAAATTCTGCCTCTTATTGGCTTAGTAGGTCTTGTTTATACTTTTTCAGGTCATTATAGTGGTGACAACACTGTTCCCAGTGTGTGGAATGCCAATTGTGATGGAGACAGCCTTGGCCAGTCTACTCCAAGCCTCAGCTTTATACCGAATCCTAGTATAGCACTCCACCTTTGTGCTATAAATTAAGCACCATTCCCTCCATTGCCAGCCACATCTGCAGAAGTCAAATTAACAATATAGGTCTGAATTGGTGCCCAGTTCAGACCTTGCATGCAACAGGGTGTGCACAGGGACACACAGCCTTATCAGTTGTAAGAATACGGATTCCTTGGCATACACACTGACAGTTCTTATATCAAGGTATGAAACATGGCGGTGAGATCACCATGTGTGATGCTCAAACTACTGACACTTTGCTATGGTCAACAATGAAATACTTCTTGGGTTGGCTTGTAATCCTTGGAGTTTGGAAGAATAAATAGAATGACTTGGGGCATATTTCGATGTTGGAATTTACAGTGTGTTCAAATTGTGTTTTACTAGCTCAGAACTGAACTTATTGAATGAAAAAATTGAAGCATAGCTTATTAATTCTCATTGTTACAGGAAAACTTCCTTTTAAGTATGGTAATTAGAGATATACTAATTTCAGAATGAATGGGGATACTCTTCAGAAAGACCTGTTATGTGTGTGGTTTCAATTAGTTCTGGGAGTGCATTCCTTTGTGAAAGTCATTATGTCTGTTTGTAAATATATTTTAGATGTATGCAGTTGAATGTGATGAGTAATACAGGTTGGGTTATGATACATACATACTTCACAATACAGAACGGTCCTAAACACATACCTGGGATATGTAATGAGGCATGATGATTATAACACATGTACTGTGCACATCATGCATATGCAAGTGAATTTTAGTTTAACTATCATAATTGTCATGTGTAGGAAACTGAACACGTTAGCTTGTAGATAAATATAAAAGTTTAGTTATGCAAGCATTACTATTACGTTGTTTGAAAAAAAACATTTTTGTCATTTTTATTTGTCTTTAGTTTTACATTCTTAATCAAAATGTTGTGAGAAATGTGATTTTGATACCCTTTGTAAAAGTAACTTTTAGCTGGATTTCAACCATTAATCACTTGTGTTATTTATCTAAAGTCACTGCACTTGCACCTTGTGCCACAGAGAAAACTACCTGATGGGTGTATTTTCTTCAGTATCCGTAGTGCTGATAGCCATGAAATGTTGCCAGAATGGTACAATACAATGAAAAGGTTCACATTTTTCCTTAGGCAGTGAACAGTGTTTATGCACTGCCAAGCAGAGAGCATATGCAAACGATATTAGAAAAAAAATATATGTGAGACCAAAAGCTGACAGTATAATGAATTCACTCAATGGATATATCTAGCAATGACCACAGCAAGCATTGCTTTACAGTGACACATTCATCCTTCTTACACCTTCTTCCAACACCAAAAATGTACTTTGTGGAACACATTACTGACCTGTAGTTAATGACAAATGATGGGAAACCGGACAGACAACAGCTCAAACTTTGTTAGCAATACTGACAATAGTTGATTTTTAAAGAGAAACACTATGACATCACATCCTCTGTAAAATTATCAGTTAAGTGGATTTGAACCCTTCTTCAGATGTACTTTAAGCTCACTGCACTTACACAATGTGCCACAAAAAAATTACCTGACAGGTGCATTTTTTCACTGAGTACTATTCATAGTGCTGACAACCACTCAATGTCAGCCGGCTGGTTTGTACTACAGAAGGCAGCCTAAACTAAATTTTCCACTTTTTTCACTAAACTGTGTTTGTGTGCTGCTGAATGGAGCTCAAATGCTAAGAGTATTAGAAAAAATATATATGATTGAAAATAAAGCAGACACTGAAATGAATTCAATCAATGGGTATCTGTCACAATGACCAGAGAAAGAAGTGCATTCAAGTGACACATTCATTCTTCTCACATCTTGCAACATCAGAAATGTACTTTGTGGGGCACATTATCAGACTTGTAATTGATGACAAGTAATGAGAAAGTGAACAGGCAGCAGCTCACATGTTGTTAACCGCAGACAGAATAGCTGAGTTTCACACAACACAGTCATAAAAATAAATGTATGTGCACAGATATCCATACCTCCTCTGCAATATTACCAATTGACTGTATTCAAAACCTGCATCACCTGTCTTATCTCTCAAATCACTTCAATTACACATTGTGCAACAGCGATAGTTATCTCAGATGTGGAGTTTATTCATTACGTACTATCCAGACTGATAACATCCCTGCATGGTTGCCAGGCATGTTTGTGATGCTTAAGGCAACCTAAACTTTTCCTTAGGTAGTGAATGCCGCTTGCAAGCTGCCAAGCAATGTGCAAATTCAGATTGCAAATTTAAAAGATACACATTGAGAATAATTGAAATTTGATCTCTAAACAGGATTTGAACACTGCATAATTCTCTTATTTCTTTCAGTTCACTTCATTTACCTTGTTCCACAGTGTTTGACATCTATCATGTGCATTCTCTGCAGTCATTGCTAACAGGGGTGATGATGGCCATGCACTGACACTAGAGATATTTGCTCGACTAAAGGCAAGCCAAATGAAAATGTTCACATTTTCCCTTAAGCTGTGAAAGCTGCTATGAGCTGCACAAATTCAAAAGGCAATATTAAGTAAAACATTACAAAAATTGTTTTGGATAATAATTTAAAGGAACTTGAAATTAATCAAATTGTTTATCTAGCCATGAATATATCTACTTGTGCATTAAATTGATACATTCAGCCTTCTCACATCTCCTAGTCACATGTCTGCTATTATTTATGTCTCACAATATCATGATTTTAGGTAATGCCATGGGAATGGAAAAGGGGACAGAAAACATCATACATGTTTTCATTTTTCACACAGAACACAGAATTAATAGTGATATAATGTATAAAGACATGTCTGTCTGTCAGGTTTATTCAGTGCTGACAATACTTGAATTTCCCACCTTAGCACATTTCTATACCAAAATAAGTGTCTTTATTTTAACCACCCTTAGTAAAATGATCTGTAAACAGGTTTGAAAACCTGAATCATCTGTACTGTTTCTCCAAGTTTATTTTTATTTATTTATTTTTATTTTACATTTGTTGACCGGGCTAGTCCAGCTGGATACATGTCCATTTTCAGTGGAGGCCCGAGGAGAAAAGCTCCGCTAACATACTACTAAAAGCTATTCATCTAAGTGGTAATAATAATATTAAAAACTCACACTAAATAATAATAATAAAAAACACACTATGATCATGCAGAAAATAACAAATGACATTGAAGAGGGCTAAAAAAGTAAAGTTACAGAAAGCAGATGGGTAGTAATTTATGAGACCAGAAAAATAGTATGTAAGAAAAGGAAAAAAAATGCCTAATGCACTCAGACATGGTGAATAAATACTCTGGAGAGACAGAGTTAGGAAAATAAGCAGAGAAGGTTAGCTTAAAGAGTCAAATAAGCTGTTTAGTCAGGCTTATTGCAGGAGCATAGCCAGCGGTTAGTGAGAAATAGTTTTAAGTTAGTTTTGAATAGTGGGAGTGATATTATGGTAGTAAGGTTTTGTGGTAGTAGATTCCATATTTTGCCAGAAAATATAGTGTCACCAGCTACGTTATTTGAAAAGGAAGTATGAATCAGCATTCTGTTAGAGGAGCGCAGTTTCCCCAGATTATTGTATGATTTAATGAGGGAAGAGAGCATTGGAGTGTTGTCAGGGTGGTATAGGGCTTTTTGGGCCATTGTAAGTTGGTAGAATTGCATCAGGTGAGGTAATTCCAGCCAGCCTAGTTTTTTGAGATTGAGACAGTGATGAGTCCTGTATGGAGAGTTTGTGGCAAATCTGGCAATGTGGTTAAATGCTGTAGCTAGTTTGTTAAGATTATGCTTAGAAAGATTAGTGTATATGGGGGAGGCATATAATAAGGTAGAGATTAAGTGAGTTCTAGCTATAGTGGTTCTGGCTTCAGGAGTCAGAAAAGATTTGATTCTATAGAGTGATCCTAGTTTTTGTTAGTGGATTTTATGGTGGAGTTTATGTGAGAGTCAAATTTTAGTTGGTTATCAATTGTAATTCCTAAGAGTTTGGTGCTGAGATCAGGAGAGATTAGCGCACCATTATTAGATGAGAGTGAGAAATTAAAGGAGGGAGATAAGTGGGAGGGTGCAAAAAGCAGAAGTTTAGTTTTATTTGGGTTAAGGAGAAGACAGTGGTTAGAGAACCATTGCTCTATAGTGGTGAAGGCTTTTGTGTGAGGAAATGAAGTTCAGTTTGGTTGGAACCAGAGCAAATGATGGTAGTGTCGTCTGCATATTGAATGCAAGTTGTATCTGGGGTAGCTAGGTGAAGGTCATTTATGAAAATGGAAAACAGTAGAGGGCCTAAGATAGAGCCTTGAGGGACACCTATAGAGGTGGGGAGGAGGTCAGAAAGTTGGTTATTCCAAAGAACAGCTTGTTTTCGGTTTTCCAGATAGGATGTGAACCAGTTTATAGCTAGGTGGTCAAGAGAGAGGGACTTCAATCGGTGGATTAGAAGTTGATGGTTGACCATGTCAAAGGCTTTGGACAGGTCTACGAAAACTGCTGAGGAAAGAATATTTTTGTTGCGGTTATTATTGATACAGTCAGTAAAGGATAGTAAGGCTGTGGTAGTACTATGGAATGGCCTAAAACCATGTTGGCAGTCAGCTAGAAGATTGTGACAAAGTAGATGGGTATGTAATTGTTTGTGTATGCATTTCTCCATAATTTTTGCAAGTGGAGATAGTAATGCTATGGGGCGGAAGTTGAAAAACTAAATGGAGTCTCCACCTTTGAAAAGAGGAATGATGTGTGAGATTTTCCAGAGTGATGGAATAGTGCCTTCTTCTATGGTTCTATTAATCAATATGGAGATGGGGTAGGCAATGGCTTTTGCTCCAATTTGCAGGTATTCAGCTGGTAGTTTATCAGCTGAGGGGGTGGAAGGTTTTAATTTCTGTAACAGGGCAGAGATATATGAAGTGGATATAGGTTTGAGGTGGAAAGGGGGGGAGTGGAGGTAGGAGTGGGAAGTTTGGAGGTATCAGGGTTTTGTTGATTAGCTAGATTAAGTATAGCAGAAGTAAAGAAAGTATTGATACTATGCGTGCACCTTATGCAACAAAAATAGGTATGTGACAGCCTGAATTTCTTCACTCTATACTCCAGATTGCTGAGGAAAGTGCACAAATGGTTCTTGAATGGTTCTTGCTTTCTCCTGTGGAGTGCATGCAAAACAGATATGATGCTTTGCATGTTGTAGCATTGCAAACCTGATGCAATATTCTGGAGGCTGATTCTTGTGACACCCCTAATATATCCACTGTGGTTTTCTGAAAAGTGCCAGTAGCTAGCATACATAATGATACACATACCCGTTTTCCTACTGGGGTAGGTTCTTCATGATTTCACTGGGCCTGCGGTGGGGGTGGCAGAGGTTGCATAGTTCTTCTAGTGTTTCCCTGTCAAACCCTATATCATTTTACAATTTCTGTGTCATGAAGTCCATGATATGTCAAATGGGGTCTAAACCCCCTTCTTTTTCCCCGAAGCCAGGCAGCAGCACCTTGATTTAAAGCCTGTTGTGTGTACAGCATGAGGATAGCAGCAACAACCCATAACATTTTTGTAAGTGTAATTGTGCCTGCGTTTCAAAGAGTTTTGGAGTTCAAGGCAAAAGTGAGTATTGAGTGTACATGTACAAGTGTACAAGATTGCTTTATAACTTCCTGAATAGCTCCTCCATCTTGGATTGGTTAATTAGTATGTAATTTGGCTCTTTATACTGTCATAAGCATATTCTGACATTCCTCTTTGTTTAGGGCCATTTAATGAATACCAAATATCATTAATTATGTTGGTAGAGTGCAATACCACCAAAACAATAGCAACGCTTCATATCACTGCTAATGAATCTGGCCCCAGCAGACTGGTTGAGGAAAAGTAGAAAATCAGAAGGCGTTTTTGGGCTGGTAAGATATGAGACCAGTCAGTAAATGATATGGTCATAGATCCAACCTATGACAAGATAGCAATGTATTAAATGGAACAACTCTGGGGCAAACACGAACAATAATACAATAAGCTGCCTTGTTCATGCATAACTAAAAATGGGGTGATGGCCTAAGTAGCTTGAAGTAGGCTGTATCATGTACTGATTGGCAACAGGCTTGAGGGGTCAAATGTGGAGTAACCAACTTTACAGGGTCATCACTTGTAATCTGGATTCAGTAATGGTATTATTAAACAGAAGTTTTCTGGGAATTGTGTAAGTAAAAGAAACAAAATGTTTTCTCTGTAAAAAGTGAGATAAGAGTAATCTGTTAAACTGTAGATGGCATACTTATTGAAAGTGAGATGGAGCTGTGAGTAATAAACATTCCTAACAAAACTTGCAATTTGATGTACCCATACATTTCCTTTGAGAAAGAATGCTTCATATGAATACTGTTTCATACTAATTTTAGTATACTTTAGTTGTGTCAATAAATCATCATTTTGATTATGATAAAGATTTAGAAATATAAACTGATTTTCCTGTCTTATGATAGAAAATCTAATACTGTGTGCAATTGTTCTAACAAACAGTTATTTAAAATTAGAAAATGCTTATGTTTTTTCATAACTTTTACTAGTATGCATGTTTTGAAACATTTACTGCCTCTTTGGAATCCACCTATATTTTTCACTGAGAAATCATGAATGAACTCTTAAATCTGTTCTAAACCAGAGTTTCTCTATTAGAAGTTTGAGAATCCATATTGCAAGTTCCCAAACCCTGGCAACTTAAATGAAATTTGTGAAAAAAAACCCAGCAAAGTGTGAACTTCACTGATACACATTAATTTTTTTTTGTGGGGCAAGCCTACTGTACCCTCAATGCCTTACAACTTATATATAGTAATTCCAAGATCATTGTTCCTTGGAGAATGGGTTTTCCCCAAGATATAGTAAGGCCAGCTTAGTATACACTTCCAATAATCATGCTTACATTGTTACAGTTACATCACTACACTTGAATTACCCTACTTTAAATTATATCAGGAAACTAAAAAAGTGTTAGAATTGTTACTTGAAAAAGTAGCTGTTCTCTGTTTGTTTTCACTATTTTAAATTTCAGTGTTTCCAAAATTAAACAAATGTTTTGAAATCTAAAGCTATACTTCAGCAGAATCAGTTTAGCAATGTGGAATCAAACCATGCAGTAAGTTTAGTGCAACATAATTAAAATTAGTTTGTTTATGACTTTACTAATAATGCTGATACTTTTTATACCAGCCGCATTTTTTTATTTGTTCTTGTTTTAGCTGGTCTTTATAGTTTATACTAAGGTTTGGTTGTATTATTGATTGATAAGTTGACAAACTGATGAATAATGATGACAGTCTTTAATATGACAACATCATATTTTGAAAGGCAGTAGTAGTAGTGTCAATATGTTTGGATTTTCAAAAAATGGACTGAGTGCAGAGTCATGCAGTAGCCTCTATTCTTGCCCTGCATTTGCTGTACAATAGTGCATGTTATCACTGACCACCAGGGGGGGATGTTATGGGTTATATCCTGTACCTGGAACAGTGGATACCTGGGGAGTGTGGCACAGGGTCCTGCCTGTTCCTGGGAAATTGAATACCTAAGAGAAATTTGGTGAGGATACAGTCTGTCCCAGAAACATTTAACACTTAATGTCAATGGCACAGGGTACATCCTGACCCTGGAATACTGAACTGCTAGGAAGGGAATTTACAAGGCCCAACCTGTTCCTGAACATTGAACAACTAGTAGGGAAAAAGGGAAATAGTACATCCTGTCCATGGAACATTAAACACCTGGGGAAATGGCAGAGGGTTACATATTATCTCTGCAGTATTAAACTCCTGGGGGAGAATGGCATAGGGTATAACCTGTCACTAAAGCACTGAACACCTGGGGGAAATGGCATAGGGTACATCCTGTCACTGGAACACTGAGCACCTCAGAATAAATGGCATAGGTAGTTCCTGTCTCTGGAATTTTAAACACTTGGCAGAAATGGCACAGTGCACATACAATCTCAACAACATTACACACCTCTTTGCTAAAACGACACTGATTACAGCCTGTACCTAGAACGTTAACAACCTAAAGGAAATTGCACAGGGTACATCCTATCCCTGCAACACTCAATGCCTAGAATGAAATGGCACAAGGTTCATCCTATAACTGGGACATTGAATACTTCAGAAAAAAATGGCATGACTACTTCCTGTCTCTGTAACATTAAACACCTGGGGCGATAGCAGAGTGTACATACTATTTCTACAGCATTACTGTCCTGGGGGGGGTGTCATAGATTACAACCTGTGCCTAGAACATTGACCATCTAAGGGGAAATGCACAGGATACATCCTATCCCTAGAACACTCAAACCTTAGGAAGAAATGGTAACAGGGTACATTCTGCCAGTGGTACACTGAACAGCATGGTTGGGGACATCCTGTCACTGGAACATCGAACACCTGGGGAAATGGCACAGGCTACATCCAACCTCTGCAACCTTAAACTCAGACAGAAGAATGACACAGTGTACAACCTGTCCCTGGAGCACTGAACTCCTGGGAGGAAATGGCATTGGGTACATCCTATCCTTGGAACACTGAATGCTTAGGAAGAAACAAAGCAGAATACTGAACACTGAAAAACTGAACACCTCAGAGAAAATGGCATGGGTACATACTATCCCTAGAATATTGAACACCTAGGAAGAAAAATCAAGCAGGTCCAAAATAATGATTGGAAAGAAGACCTTATAAGGCTCCACTAGATTTAGTTGTCTGACATGTAGCTTTTGATAACAGGCCCATCCCTTTACAGAGCAGAATGGCTGAATTTCTTTGATAGGCAAATTAACTTATGATGTAATATAAATATGCAAACATTGCTGGTCACTTTTATACTTACCGATGAGGCTCAAACATCACATACTGTGTGGGTTCTGCTTTTCAGTCAGTTATATCATACACGTCAATTTTTAAAGCATTCAGCTTTTGTATGACACCATGATGCCAGCATGGGGAATTGTGTCAAAAACATTAGGTGAGCAGAGGCTGCTGCTGTGTAGTATAAGGATAAGGCCCTAAGTACAGCCCAGTAAACCTAGGTTCAATTGGCAGTTCAGGTGACTGATGGAGTGACAGGGAGGGATGGGTATGGCCATCTTTGGTAGAAGTGTATCTGTCACAGATGTTCCCTTAGGGCAGGTGTGGTTCAAAGAGGGGAGTTACTCTCAAACCTAAGTGGTGGAAGTGGGAGGCTGGGCAGTGTAGTGGGTAGGGTATTTAAAGAAAAGAAAAAAAAAACATGAAGTGAAGATGGCCAAGACCCCGGGACAACCTTAGGATTTATGATCAGCCCCAGCAATACTGGGGCAAGTCTAGGGGAGTAGAAGACAAGCTGCTAGATGCAGTCTAGATATGGGCACTGGGGGTCCATGCTGTTAATATGATGTCCCAAGGGGGTCCAAGAAAAGATATGACATGTGGACTGCATAGCTACTGTCTACAGTCCCTGTAACCCTTTCAAAGAAATTTACCAGATGAAATAGACAGGATAAATCCTCCACAAAACCAGACTATCACGGTTAATTCTAACAAGATTCTTGATACCACTCTTTGTGAGGTCAGTTATAATACACAACATGGCTTTGTAGATGAGGTTTGTAAGGTTGATAGATCTATAATTACCCAGCTCATTTGTACGTCCACAATTATGAAGTAGCATCACCAATGCTGTGCACCAATCATTAGGCAAAAAGACAGAAGTTTAACTTTAGTCAAACAGTTTGAGGAAAGTATCTGCACATGCATGTTTAATGCTATTAATTAAGCAAGCAAGTATAGTGCCAGATCTCACAGAGGATGTATATTTGATTTTTGTTAACAATTTCAGTAAATGATCTTTAAAGATAAATGGAAGAGTAAGGAATACAGATATTATGGAGCTTTGAATACAAAAGTCTTAAGGTTGAGACAAGGATGTCACAATATTGTTCATGTCATAATAGAGTCTCCATTATGAATAAGTTCTGAGCTATGCTGTGTATTTGTTTTTTTTTTTATTTTTATTTATTTATTTTTTCTAACATAGAATAAGAAAGATTTATAATTATCTTTGGCTTCTGAGACCAGCCTAAGTTCATGGGCTCCATTAGTGGGCCTAATAGTGTGGGCAGCCACAGTGGTGCAGCGGTTAGCATTGCTGCCTCACAGCAAGGGGTTCTCCTTTTTGATCCTTGGCTGGGGTGCCTTCTGTGTGGAGTCTGCATTTCCTCCCTGTGGTCACATGGGTTTCCTCTGGGTGCTCTGGTTTCCTCACATCACAAAGATATGCTGTAGGTGGATTGGACACTCTAAATTGGCCCTAGGCATGAGTGTGTGCCTCCTGTGGAAGGTTGGGTGCTGGGCTGGCAACTCAACACCATAAAATTTCACTGCCAATCATGAGTGGATAAGGTGATCTGCTGTGGCAACCTAACCAGGAAAAGCCAAAAGAAGATTAGTGGGCCTGATAGCGTTCTTAGTGCTTATGATATTATCCATATGAAAATAGGTTTGGATCTACTAAATAATTTAAGAGGTTTTCTTTTTTTTATAGTTTACTTATGGTGGCAGACCACCAGAATTCTTTGTTTTTGAATTTACCATACTTAGCTCTGATAGCAACTGCTAGCTATGCATTTTTCTAAATTGATGTTAAATTCCTTACAGAAGCATGCTGTTATTAAAGTCTGGAGAGGAGCAGTCATAAGTGAATTTGATATTTCAGTACATAGTAGGTTGGGGTTTGGTATATTTATAGTCATTAAATTCAGAGAGATTTGCTGTAAGAGCTTTTGGAAGTTTAAAGGAGCAGGTCATAAGGATTTGGTCAGACTTTACTGGCAAAGAAGATACCAGAGTAGAAGTGCAAGAGCTAGACATATTTGGGAGAATCAGATCAAGAATGCTGTGCCCTCTAGGTTTATTTAGCAGCTGTTCAAGGGAATATTTGCTTACTAAGTCTATGAATTTTTGGACATATCCTACATTGGAAGTATATGTATCACAATTTATTGAAGGGCAGTTAAAGTCTCTGAAAATAAGGGATTTTTTTGCTAATAGTCATATTATTTAGAGCACTGAGAAATCTTACTTGGTCATCAGGGGAGAAAGGTGTTCTGTAACAAGCCATTAGTTGATAATTAATCCTTCTAAGAGTTATAGCTATAGAGTGAGCTATATTTCACTGAATTCAATTTGTGAGTCCTTAGGAATTTTCCTGGAGAACATTAGCTCATTAACAAATAAAGACACTGCACCAGAGTTACCACTGGGCCTGGGCCTAAAAGCATGAAAAGTACAAGAGCCTGGTACTGTCAGTGGGCTCTCTTCTCATTTAAACTACGCTTCATTAACTGCACACCCATGGTTCTTATCCAAATGCAGGAGTGCTTCAAGATCAGGCAGTTTATTATTTACATTTCAGGCATTAAGGAGAGCCACGATAATGTGATCCAGCTTTGGGACTGATATATTAGTTACGCTGCAATGTCCATCAATTGTACTCTGCATCAAAAGGCACTAGGGGAGCAGCATGGAGTGAAATGAAGAAGTCCCTCCTTCACAAAGCAAGCTAGACTGTCAAGTATCTCATCCTGACACAAAGTGGATACTCCAGGAATGACACCAAGTATTTAATTCGTTATTGATACCACTTTTCCTTCTTTGCATCTAGCAATAATTTGAGGTCAAGGAAAGATTCCACTCAGATCTAGAGTTTTATCTGCATTTGTAACATGCTTAGAAAGCTCTGACACATCTCTCTATATCTCTCACAGGGTTCTATGTCTCAGGTCATTCACTCCACATACATCAGTATCATAATCATATTTGTCAAGAATTAGGGTGCATAGGACCCATGTAATGTCAAAGATTCTGGCAACTAAAAGACAACCACTGTAACCCTTTCTTTGCCCACCTTTGTTGGTGATGAGTCACTGTGCTCGACTATACAGTCATGCATAATTTAATGACTAAGTAGAAGACATAGAAACAGACAAGTAAATAAAAATGAATTGCCATAGAACTGAGAATGTATAACTTTTAAGTAAACAGCCACATTTATTTATTCAGTAACTCAGGTTAACAGGGTACCATGTCTTTCTTTGCATATTCTACTGGCCACATCTTTTTTATTTTATGTCAGTTGTATTTCCTTCCCTTTCTCTGGGCTAGAGTCAAAACTTCTTTCTACTTCTCCTGCTCTGGTTAACATTTTATGGTTAACAATATCTGTTAGTTGGAACATCTTCATCCATATTCCTAAGACTATAATTTGGCAGTTATAATTCTTTCCAAGCTTCCTATTACTTTTAAATTTTGTAAGCACAAAAGGAAAACATTTGACTGAATTATGTTGAGATACATATTAGCAGTTATATTGTGTTATGATTATCTAAGTTACTTTCAGGTCATAACAGAAAATACAAAACTATGTATTATTTTTTCTGTCTTAACCAGCTAAGTTCCAATAATTTGTATTTGCATATGTGTGTGTGTGTGTGTGTGTGTGTGTGTGTGTGTGTGTGTGTGTGTGTGTGTGTGTGTGTGTGTGTGTGTGTGTGTGTGTGTGTGTGTGTGTGTGCATGAGAATGGAGTGCTTACATAGTTAAATGAGCTCTTCAGATTCACAGAGTATGCAAAAAGCACCAAACACAGAGGTGCAATGCATGGCTTCTTTGGATGTCAAAGCTTCAGCCTTCTAAAGAAGTGCTATGAAATTAGCAGAATATAAAATACATTTTTCCCCTATGATTGCTCTAAAGTCTATATCTGTTTGTGATGTAGGGATCAAACACTGTGGAAGGTATGACACAAGACTTGTACATATTGTGACATTAGTGTGTCTACTGTTCTTGCGTCTAATATAAAGTGCTCATCTTCTTCTGGTGTTGCATTCACTAGAATGCTCTTTTACAGCTTACGCTAAGTAAAGCCTCAGGAAAGTATGGTTTGTCAGATTATGTATCACTCTTACAGTCAACAGCACTGCTTGCACTAAATATTCTCTCTGCTACTGGTTGTACTTAACTTGCTGGAACTTTTAAGGCCCCTGTCTTTGATCTGTGCCTTCTCCAACTACTACTATACACTAGTCTGTCAGAAGTAATGCATTTTAGATTATTTTCCCTCCATATTTTTCACATGGTCATGTATCAAGGCCTGCACTGAATGCACTGGACAATCTTCTTTTTAAATTTGGCTCTGCATATTCAAAATAAAACTTCAGTGTTCAAAAGAGAGAAGGGACCAAATTACGTTAGCAGCCTACTTTGTTCTTTGACATCTGTTATTAAAGCACATCATTCGGATTGTGACCTTTCATGCAAAGAACTTCAAAACTTGCCAATGTATACTCAACAGCTGTAAGATGAAATCTTTAACAACTGGGTCTTATTTTCTCAAAGTAAAGTGGTCTCTACAGCAGCTTGAACTTTCGCTGCTGAAAACAGCAACACGTTTCCTTCAGACTCATTCTCAGTATCTGGCAGCACATAGCATTGTACACTGCTGTGTTTAATAGTATCTAGCTAGATGCATACCAACAAGTTTTCCACTTCACTTTAAAAGATTACAACTGAACTAATGCTTCTCCCCCAAGAGTACCTGCCTGGTAAATGTTGTCAGCAAATTCATATCTGATAAATATGACAGTGAACTACAAAAGGCCGTGTATACTTCCTTTAGCAGGCATAACCAAAACATGAAAAGAGTTATTCATATGCCACTTGGAAGATTAAGTAGTTCATATGAAATATGTGTGTGTGAGTGCATTCAATGTGATAAGTAAGCTGTTTTTATGTGTACCTGAGAAGTTATAATCGCACAGAACTCTGCCAATATAACAACTGAACAGAAATGACCATATTTCATAAAACTGTGAACTCTGCAGTCCCACCATGGGCTTACATTATATCATCTCACACGTTAAGTTTCAAGAAAGTTTCTGCATAAACCCAAAACTGCTAGATCTGATGGGTTTTGTGTTCTAATTTTCCACCATAACATGATACCAAGGTTTCAGAAAGAACCTTAGCTCTCATAGCAAAAGGTGTGAGTGGTAAAAAAAGGTAAGTTTCTGAGATGTGGATATTAGAATATCCTAAATGTTTATTCTTCTTTATGTATCCCTGACCTTGTAAACCACAGATCCTTACATTCAGACAGTCATGGCAGGCATTAGATTTACAATTTTGTTAATGTTCATTGAATCTATAATGATGCTGCAACTGTTGCTCTATTAACTTTTTAAGTGAGTCCCAATAATAGTTTAAATAATTTCCCTAGTGTCATCTACTGTTCCTCCTGACATTGTATTGAAGCCTCCCACTGCTGTTGCAAACATTTGATTGTGATAGACATTACAAGTTTATATTTTATATTAAATAAAAAAAAAATCTTCAGCAATGAATTAGTGTAGTGGGTCTATGTATCCACTTTCTGTATAAAGCATGTAAAGTTTTAAATGTTTTCCCCCTTTCACTTTAGATAGTTTTAAACACTTTTAAGTTCCATTTTCACATTCCTGTTTTGTAGTGGTGGTACATAGGACTGATATCCTGTGTCTGAGGTGGAAGGGTGTAGCTTTGTTTCCTTTCTAGTGCCTTTATATCACACTATTTAGAGTATCCCTAGTGTTTAATGTTCCCCAATCTACATCATGTTTACTGCTGTTAAAGCATCTGTAGAGGGTTCTTCCTGGTGTCTAGTATTCCCCATCGACACTAAGTACCATTAAGGCATGATATTAAGGAGTTCTCCCTTGTATCTATTTACATGTTAGCCTAGGGAGTGTGCAAGCATGACAACCTATAGCCCAGCACACGGTCACACATTCATGCACACACACTCACACACGCACACACACACACACACACACACACACACACACACACACACACACACACACACACACACACACACAGACACACACACACACACAAAAAACCCACTTACATACCCCAAGCTAAACTATTTTCTCACTAACCCCCACTACTGTGACCTTCCAGGCAGACACACATTCACATGTACACTCACACATGCAGCCACATACACAAACTCACATTTACAAACCCCTCTCCACACTACCTGACTGCTAAACTCCCTGGAACTTACCTCTACTACAATGGGTGAACACCATCAACCAGGGGTCACCATGCTTCTTTACTCTGCACTATAAGTAGTTTTGAGGGAGACACATGATGAATTAGCACAGGCATCTCCCCCAGAATGCTTCACTTGCATTTATCAAAGCCGTGGACACAGTCCACTGTGGAGCTGCATGCTAGGGCCATCTTTGAATCAGAAAAGGTTACTTCAATGTGTCCTAGAAGCAAAAGTTTTAAAGGTGTGGCAAGCATTCCTTAAGATGAAATCAGGAAACTCTCTTATCATACAACAGTAGTGACTGCTGCTTCTCACAACTCTGAAATTGCACCTTAGAAAATAAATATGAGCCCAGTGTTCATCATACATGAAGTTTAATAAAATTATTTAAGCGATTACAGCTAAAAATAGCTATACCTTATTTCAGGGAGCTTAATGTTTAAAATATAATTAGACCAATACATTTTCCTTTCTAAAAGTAGAAGCTTTAGTACAGGTATTTTACATTTACTGAGAATGAGAATATTTTGTTAGAGAACTTGCTAAATAAAAGTAATAAAGTGTTCAGCTGTGTTAATGTGGCTTTGATTGCAATGCTACACCAACTGTATATGAATATAAGCAAGTTGCCCTAGTTAGTATCTGAACTTAAGTTTGATGGTTGAGGGTACTATATCTGAACCTACAGATGCAGTCAGTGGAATTTATATTTTTTGTTTTCTAGGCCATACTGGTCACTTTCTAAATTTCATCTGTCACTGTAATTGCCACTGCACATCTAGCCATCAAATGACTGTTCTTTGTATTCGATAAGGCATCCAACCCTTGATCTCCTGATATGTCATCTACTCACTGAATCCACTATCAGTGACATCTGCCATGATGAAATTATTCTGGAGATTAAATATGATGCTGGGTTCCTTTATTTGTGAGCATATAATAATTCTAAATTACTCACAGATTCTAACTGCTAGACACAAAGTTGACCATTTATATTCATACAGAGATTTAATGGGTTATCTCCCAATAATAGCACTATGAGGAATGCTAATGCAAATCTGGCCATTTGGAGTTATGCAGGATTACATTTCAAGTAGATGGGAGACTTAGCAGCTTATTGCAACAAAACCTTTGAGTGTTGAACGAGCTATGATCCTTTTTCAAATATCAAACTAGAATAAGTTAGTACATGTAATAGAAAGGTTTACTGAGTGTGGTGCATTGCATGTTGACTACAGAACCATGTCTGAAGACACAATAATTGTTTTCAGTTTTCACCCTAAGTACTTGTACTGACAACGCTTTTGAAAATAAATATTTATTGCCATAATGTGTTATTAACAAGCTGGCGTTAAAACAGCAGATTATTTTGCAATCAGATGAAAGTCTACAGCTTCAATGTATTATTAACAGCTGATTATTTTGCAATTATTTATTTATTTATTCATGTTTGATTACTGGGAAAGTCCGACTGGTTAGAAGCCCATTTTTTAGTAGAGGCATGGGAAGAAAAGCTCAAAATTATTACAAAACATTTTAAAAGCAATAATTTTACAATGTGCAAAAATAAAAACATCTGCAGTTTAAATAATTATAACAAATCAGACATAATATATAAACAATGGTTACAAATCTATACAATATATGACAATCATTTAATATTTAAAGAAATGTTAGTTTGTAGAGAAATTAAAGGTAAGTTAGTCTAATACAAATAGGAAATGCAATATGAAGTGAGGAAAAAACAGGCTTATGGTACATTTAGAGAGAAATTTGGGGAAGAGAATTTGATAGCTGTAAGGAAGTAAGTAAAGAAGAGATAGTAAGGGGGCATAAGGAATGAAAAGGTACTTGCTCACATTTAGGGATATAGTTTATCCTTGCTTATTTAATTAGATGAAAGTACAAGGCTTCAGAGATGTAAAAAATGAGGAACTGCATACAGATTCCCTGTGATTCAGCAAGCTCTGCACAGCGTGCAGGAATAGTGCAGGAGCTGCTGGAGGCAATATAGCCACCGAGAGATTCAGGAACAAGCTCCCAGGACATGCACGAGCGCTCCTACACTATTCCTGCACGGACACAGCTGCTGTATGCAAATGACCCCATTTACAGGTGAAAACCATGCAAATGAGGTGAATTTGCGATCCAGGAAGCTGGCAGCTGCCCGTGCAGGACTAGTGTAATCTGCAGAAATGTACACGGTTAGTAACCAAGTACATTTCTGCAAACTACAAAACAGAGCCATGACAGCTCCAAATAAAGGAAAGTGTAAAGCATGCCAATGGCCAAATATATAGCCACTGGCATGGAAAACAGTTGCAAAAAATAAAAAAAAAAACTTTTTTTGGCTGATTTCGGCTGTTTAAGCGTAGGGCAGAGGCACGCAAATGGGATCGGCTGTAAAATAACAAAAAAACCCTGAAAAAAGCTTTCCCTGCAAAATCACAATTTTGCCATTAAAGTCAATGGCAGGCAGAAGACAACAAGGCCAGTGAGTAGTGGTTGCTAAGGGGGAAGGCTCAGTGTCAGACTTGTAACTAGGCATTAGCAGGCAATCCTATGCAAATGAGGGGAATGATACTGAATTCCAGATTCCCCCTCATGGCTAGCCTGCACCCAACTGTGTAGGTGCAGAAAGACCATGGTGCAAGCCTAAGAGCTAGCTGACATCATAGTGGGGTGTGTCAGGCATACTGTAAGCTTACTGCAGCCCTGTGGCCCAGGTTTGCCCTTAGATTAGCAGAGCTAAGCAAGGGGGTGTGTCTGAAGCTGCCAAGCATTCTTTACATTGCCTAAGTTGGTGTGCTCACTGCGCACCATGTTTTAAAGAAAAAAAAAGTAAACCAGGAAATAGCAGCTCCATGCACATCTGAGCACTGTGTTTGCATGGTGTGCCTCGGGGCTTAAAAAGGAAGGCAATGGGAAGGGAAAACAGCAGTAAGAAGGTAATCAAGGAGAACTAGCATAGCTGGCAGGTGAAATGTATCAGAATCAGCCAATTACACAGGCAGCAGCCCAGCCCAGCATACTGCTATAAACTATGCAAGCACCTTACCCTTTGGTTTACACACGCGGGGAAATTTTACCTAACAAAAGTAACAAAATGATAGGGGCTGCATTAGCAATCATAAATCAACATGTGGGAGAGGCTGAGGGTGGTGAGGATGAGAATGCTGATGACCAACCCACAGTGAGGAGAAGGAGAAGAGTGTACAGACCCAGGGCAACCTACCAGGGGCTACATGAACTGGAGATAGTGGAGGGCTATAAGGTGGACAGGGACCTCCTACAGCAAATTGTTGATCTGTGCCGGCCACGCCTCACAAACAGAACCAACAGAGGGGAACCCATCCCAGTGGATATCAAGATATGTGTAGGCCTAAGAATACTAGTCACAGGTACCTTCCAAAGGCCAACTGGGGATATCATGGGGATCTCACAGGCATCAGCATCCAGGGTACTCCACCAATTCCTGGATGCCATGTCAGCACATGCAGGTGAGCACATATATTTCCACAACAGCCATGAGGCGTTGACAAGCAATATGCTTCTCTTCTACCAAATAGCAGAATACCCTGAGGTAGTGGATGCTATAGACTGCAGACACATACACATCAAAGCACCACCTGGCGAGCAGGGTAGGGTCTACATGAACCACAAGGGTTTCCTCTCCATCAACTGCCAGGTCATGTACGATGCCCAGGGCATTATAATGAATCTGTGTTCTGGCTGCCCTGGAAACTATCACGACTCCCACATCTGGCATATGACGCAACTGTACCAGAGATTTGCCAATGGGGACATCCCTTATGGCCACCTAGTGGGGGATGCTAGTTACACACTGGAGCCGTGGCTGATGACACCAATCAGAAATGCACACACACTCGAACAAGAACTCCATAATGAGGCACACGCACAGACCAGAGTGATAATAGAGCATGTGTTTGGGATGATCAAGTCATGGTTCCAGTGCTTGGACATATCCGGTGGAGCCTTGCAGTACTCACCAGCAACATGTACCCAAATTGTCATCATATGTGCCATGCTACACAATATGATCCTGCAAAAACAGCTGCAGCAGGAGCAGCACGGGGCAGGGCCACACAGCCCTTCACCATTACCAAGGCCTGCACAGGCACAGAGTGACTCAGAGGAGGAACAACCTGAGCCTGCCCCAGTAGGCAGAAGGAGGCATGCCCAGTATGCCCAGGCCTTGGCAAAGAGGCAACGAATAGCACATACACTGACACAGTAGGAACCCAGGGAATGACACCTCTCTCTGACTCGCACATACAGTAAAAGGGATGCCAAACATAACACTACCTGTGCTTAATCATGTATAGTGAGTGTACTATGTGCATCCGACATAGTCAGCCCTCCAGCACCATCCTCAATACTGGCACAGCCACAGGGTAAGTCACTCTCCCTATCAATTGCTGAATGGAGTAGTATGTTTTGTTACTTGTATCTATGGTATGGATGTACGTATGCAAGGGAATCAGGTGGCTGAATGGGATGCCAGCAGATAGTAGACACCTATAGTGGCAGTATGAAATCTGTAACAAATACTGGTGTCACCATAGTAGCCAGTACTAGACAAGGTGGCAAAACCCACTGCAGGAAATGTGGTGGACCAAATGTGTGTCCATAGGACACACACATGTCAGTCAGGGAGGCTCACATACCCAACAACAGCCAGCAGGACAGATGTAGACAAATACAAAGAAAGGCTGTGCTAAGGCATCTGATTGATGGCTATGGAGAACAGCCCTCCTCCAGACCTACACAGACAGACTACAACAGGTCAGGCAGTGGGATGTTAGTTCTGAAGGGTAAGATGTCTGAAACTGAAATGCAGGTCAATAAAACCTAAGAACTGTAGTACACTGATATGCCTCTAGTCTGCATGATAGGTCAGAATACAGAATGAAATGAAATACCTGAAATACCAGTACAGTCATAGCAAATGTGTACAGTTGTCGGGTGTGCTCCCCCCGACAATCCTATGTAGAAATATAGTAACATGTGTGTGTAGGTATAATAACAGTGGAGTACAGATTACCTGAGCCAGCCAAAGTAGCAGGATAGATTGTAGCATGTGTACAATATGCAGGGCTGTGTGTGTTAGGTTGGTATGTGTTGTATATTGTGTGAGAGTGGTCAGCATGTAGGCATGGTGAGGTTTGTCCTGGTGGTCATTGTCAGTACTGCCGATGACAGGGACAAGTTCTCACAACTGCAGTGCCAAACACAATGCATCCCAGCAAAACACATTCCAGCAGTATGCCATAGTAAATGCATAGATGCAATATCTGTCCCCATCTGAAAGATGGACATGCCATGAATGTGGGCCCAGACATACAAACAGTACTCAGGTGGAAGTACCCCAGACAGACAGTGTATAATATGTTACTGTCAAATGGACACACCTTTGGAATTGTACATACAGGTTAGCAGCACATTAGTTGGGTTTGTAGTATGGAATACTGATGTCATCTGGCCAAACACTGGCAGACCACAAAGGTCACAGGTATGAAGTATTGAGAAACTGCTGATGTCCCTGTACAAGCCAACATAAGTGGAATGCCCCATGTATATCTGTGAGTCAGATGCAAGTAGCATCCATAGCACACATGCACCCAGCTCACCCCACCATCAACTATAGGTACCTCACAGGTCTTATCCTTGCTGTTGGGAATGAGTACAATATGACTCCCACCTCTGTATGGAAATAGGCACAGAATGCAGCATGCTGAAGAGATGTACCATGCAGGTGTGTCCCTAGCTGTAAGCAGCACCCTGCCAGCATCCACACCACTGGATCAATAATGACAGAAACTATTGTCATTAACACCTTGCACACCTACCCCGTCACCCTAGGGGAATATAGTGGCTTGCAGTCTGGGACTGTAGGAGTGACACAATGCAACGGCCTGCTACAGCTGGCCTGCATCACTACCAAATGCTCTACAGTCCTCTGCCAAAGGCCTGTGTCCCACCCATACTGCCAGTGTATGTTATGTCATGGACTCCCAAATAACAACATAACACAGTCCACAGAACCCAAATGCAAGGCCATGTAGACAAATCCCAGTAACATGTTCACCATGTTCTACTGCATGAACTGTGGACCAACACCAAATTACTGCTGGGATGAAGTGATAACTATAGGGAACTTATCAGATAATGTTTGCATAATGTTTGGAAGAGGATAGAATAATGGGGGGGGGGTGGTAGGAGCAATCACGCTATGGAGTGTGTGAAGTCTGAAACTCAGCCTTGTGCGCATACTATCCCTGCTTGCAAACACAGGAATGGGTGGCTACAAACCTGCTTGAAAACCACAATGTGATGGGTCAATGTCCAGAAATATGACCCCTGTCCTTGGGTAACCTGTGTGAATCTGTACAACTGTGAGGTATGGCCACAGCAGGATATGGGCATACTGTCATGTCGATGGATGTACAAGCATGGGATCCACAGCCACCACTGTACCAAGGTGCTAAACCATTTACACAAACCCATCAGCAAGTGTCTGCAGCTTCCCCTCCAGAATGGCATGATTGTGCAAGAATATGTAGGCTGCAGACCACAATACTGGACACAGCTGCATTCACCCTGTGTTCCCCAGGAAATTACTGCAAGGAAATATGTATACCTGACAGTAGTTGATGACATAAAACATCACAGTGTAAAACAGTACATATGTCTGAATATCTCTGCTAACACCTAAACCATGTAGCAGAAGCAGCACAGACACAATTACCTACAATAACCCACTATCCTTTGCCCATTTTGACCCCATATTGTCAACCAATCTACAGATATCCCACAGAAACAGGTTGCTAGCTGTAGGAGTAGAACACAAAAGCCTGCACTGGAGTACAACTTACCTGGAATGGATTCACACATTCAATACAGGTCATACTGGACATGGTCCCACACTTAGAGAAACAAAGCCCATGTCTGACAACAAAATACTGAAAGGTCATGCTGGGCATGCTCCCACACTTATATGAAGCCGATGTCTGGCAACAACAGTGGACGATACATATCTGACAGTCACAAATGTTTGTGCACACATTTCACACCAGTCATGCTTTGCACACACATTGGATAGGAATACACACATATATCCAAGGACAACACACTATAATAGGCCAAAAGTACACATACATAAATGTGTGGAAGAGAGTGACAGCCAGTGACAAAGAGCCTCCCGTCATGAGGCCTGTCCCACCCAGCACACATCCAATTGGCTAAAATCACATGACGTGCAAATGTTAATCACTGTAGACATTTGCCTCTGGTATCCCTCAGCACTATAGTGTCTGTGGTGCTTGTGATAACTATGTAACATGACTGCACAAGTCAGTATTCATCTAACAGTTGTATACACGCACCTGTGAAATATAAACCTGTGTGTGCCTGAGAGTTGTGTGCCTGCTTCCAGATGAATGGTTTATGGCCCATGCACACACACTGCACTTCCCATTGCCCTACTGTGGCAAGCCTGCTGATGTCATTCACTTTAAAATACACTGTTGGGGAAGGAGTAGCCCAGTAAGCTCCGTAGCATGTGCTATGACTGCGTAATGCTGTAGTATGATGGACAGTTAGGTAGGAGTTTTATTCCCAGACATGGCAACTGTAAACCATTGTATGTGTGTGTTTGTTTGTCTGTGTAGGGATCAATACTTTTGAGGCCATTCACACTCACTACAACTTCCATTGCCCTACTTTGGCAAGCCTGCTGATGTCATTCACTTTGAAATACACCTTTGGGGAAGAAATAGCCCAGTAAGCTCCATGGTGTGTGCTATAACTGCATAATGCTGTAGTGTGATGTATTAGTTAGGTAGGGGTTCTAATTCCAGACATGGCAACTGATAAACTTTGTGTGTGTATTTTTTTGCCTGTGTAGAGAACAATGCTTTTGAGGCCATTCACAGTCACAGTCAATGCAACTTCCATTGCCCTACTTTGGCAAGCCTGCTGATGTCATTCATTTTGAAATACACCTTTGAGTCAGAAATAGCCCAGTAAGCTCCATGGCGTGTGCTATAACTGTGCAATGCTGCAGTGTGATGTACTAGTTAAGTGGGAGTTCTAATCCCAGATGTAGCAACTGTTGATTCAGTGTGTGTGTTTTTGTCATTAGTATCCTGCGTGGAGGTAGCTGTGAGTGTATAATAACAGGACACATTGTGGAGTGAGTTTTGCAAATCTCTTATATGGTGGGCCTATTATATGTCACAATGTCCACCTTACAAGGATGAGATGTCAAACAGCAGAGAGGCTGGGGTAGACAATCCATACCCCTACATGTGACATCATGGCTTGGGGAACAATATAGGCAACTCCTGTATTACCCAGAGAACACTCTCCACCCATGTCTAATGCACAAAAACACTTGGCTAGGAAACAACCATTATGTTGGTAGTTCCCTGCATATTACCCACAGATAGTAACCATGGTGTGATTGCAGTGGACTACAGAGGACATGGCAACCTGTCCCATCCCTACAATAGGCAAATCATTGCATACAGTGCTCCTTCGCTATGCCCCCCACTGGACGCCTGCAACATCTGTAGAGTCAGCAAATGTAACCCACAAAGGACATACCATGCCTTATACAAATGCCCTGTATGGACAGATGCCACTGACACCAGTGAATACCTGTATCATGCTGTCAATGTAGGTGCAGGGTCAACCTGGTTTCCATTGCCAGTTATCACCACCTGAGGTCAGGAATGGCACATTTGATGATAACAATCTGTCTACACAACATGCCCCAGACACCCCAGGTACACTTCCACATGTCACAGAACATGCATGTGGGATGTGTGCACATCCCAGACACTGTCCATGTTATGGAATACAGAACACATACATGGCAAGCATTGCACAACACTGGCCACCCACGATAGTTACCCAGATGAGTGGATGGTGAATACAATACCCACCTGTGTGGGCCAATCCAGACACTACACCCCAGAGCCACACTGGAGTCCATTGTCATGTGGCCTGATGTCAAGGTATACCCCTTACCTAGCCTTGTACAGCCTTCTGGCACAGTCAACCACTACACACCTGTGACACAATGCACCCATGCATGTCAGTACTGGCAAACCTGTGTGTGTGTGTGTGTGTGTGTGTGTGTGTGTGTGTGTGTGTGTGTGTGTGTGTGTGTGTGTGTGTGGAGTATAATGATTTGGACACCACTCACACTCACTACACTTCCCATTGGCCTACTGAAGCATACCTTCTGATGTCAAACACCTTGACATACCCTTTGCCCATATATCAGCCTGATAACCTCTGTGGTGCATGTGATACCTGCGTATTACTATAGTGTGGCAAACTAGTTAGTTAGGAAGTCTAATCCTGACCCTGCCAACTGTGATAATGTGTGTGAGTCCCTGAGAGAGTGTAGCTGTGTCATCCTTAACATCTGTTGTTGTGGACAGGCACATGTACTACACCCTCCTTGTCCCTCCTTTATCACTGTTACTGATGTCACTCACCCTCAAATATACCTTTGGACAGCTCTCCAACATGTAAGCTCTGTGGTGCATGCAATAACTGCATAGACATGTAATAGCAATACATAGTCAGCCAGGGGGTTGAAACCTCGTACTGGTAAGTGTGTGACACAAACATGCTTAGCTTTTACTCTCCTATCCCCTCCCTGTCTTACTTTGTCTTTGTCTGTCTCTCTCACTCCCTCTCTGGTGGATGTGAAGAAGTACACCTGCTTTGCTTAGGCAGCAGCATGTGTTTGTAAGTGATGCTCATGTTCAGCTGATGGCCTGTGCACAAATTGCAGTCCCCCACTAGCTGATTGCATGTGGAACAGCTGTGGTAACATTCCATGGAAACACACTCCTATAACTAGGAACATCATGTGGGTGTTGGCCCTCTTCATTTACTGTGAGCAGGACTTCATGTTGATGTTTGGCAAACAGCATCACAGATGGTAGTGGGATATACCTCTAACAACATACACTGTGGAGACAGGCAACAAACAGGAAGGGGATGTTCCAGACATGACTACAGAATGTAAGTTTTGCTATTCTGCATTTGGAGTAATGCCGGTTTAACAGGGTTTGTGTGGATATGGCTGGTCTACTTGATTTAATACCTGTCATGACAGTGTTATGTGTTTGAGGAAACTCCCACCTGTAGGGTTATCTGCAGACTGGCCAGTGTTTGGAGTCTTATGTGTCTTGTGTTACTCACAGATTACTTATCTTAGAACTGCAGAAGCATAGTCTGAGGATTGCAGTCATTACATGGTGACAGCCATGAGAATTACTGACTTCATATCCCTCATAGGACATACGTAACAACAAACCCTGTTACAACAGTAAATGTATGAGGCTATCACAGCAACATGTCAATACTGGCCCTGTGTTTGTGCCTCCAGCCAGTAAGAGGTGCATATGTTCAGTACACCATTATTTATTGACATCATACCTGATTACAAGCCAGTGAGGTATCAGACTGCTAGACATGTTATTTATAGTAGGGGTTATATTTGAGGACATAACCAGGGCATTCTGTGATAGTGTGTACAGTAGTGAGGTCTATGTACTTATAGTGATTGTTGACAGTGTGTGTATTGCGAATATGTACCTTGGCCTGTGTACAGACTGTGGTAGATGTCATTGTTCTTGGTCCTGTTCTATGTATGTATGTATGGCACCCTATCAGCTTACATGTTTTTAGGGCCAAACATACACATGTCCCATACGACAGACAGGTATTGGACCACATTGTGTAGTGGCTCAGTATATGTAGGGTTAGTGTGTGAGTGGCACATATGAGGATGGTGTTGATCGGACAGTCCATATACTGTAATATTAAGCTCGCTTGCCATATATGGCTGTGTCTGTGTTCACATTGGTTGTGGGTATGCACTTTCACACAGGTGTCTGTTCCTCTGTGCTGTGACATGCCTGTAGAGCCTGCTATATTTGCAGGTACATGTGTATTTCCCCATAAGAAATGTAGGCCAGTGTTGTGACAGTCTGCCTGTAGCTTGCACAGTGCTTTGTTACATGCCTAGCAGCTTAGTGTACTTACCCAGTGCGATGTTATGTCCAGCTATTTGTCAGATGTACTGCTGCTGGGCCACCATAACTGTCATGTATTTCTGACAAAGCAGTGGGATAAAGTACAGATGTATGTCACTAACTAGTGGGTAGTATGTGGTCATGTGACCTCTGCACCATCAGTTATGTGTCAGGACAGACAGGAGTGTGTGAATGCATAAACTGTGTGGGCATATGTATTCCAGTATTTACGTGATATACCCATTTACATGGCTGTTAACATCCACATTGTCAGGCTTGGTCCACATGTCTTGCACTAAGGGGTTCTGTGTATACCTCTGGACTGACCAGAGTGTGTCAGACTGTCCACATTTATTGGTCATATATCTGCTCTATTCCACAGGACCATTACTGTGATATCAGTGTTACTGTACTATGATGACATTAGGATGTCTGTCAGTAACTGATGGTGTACATGTCAATAGCAGATGTGACCTCCACCACACAACATCTCTGTTAAGACAACCCCTGTTACAGTAGCAACAGTCTACATATATACCTGCAATATGTACATGACATTCCCTTGCACTAAGAGGTTGAGACTAGATATAAACATCTATATGTGTCTACACACACGCATATATATATATATATATATATATATATATATATATATATATATATATACATACATATAGTTATAGATAACTACATATATATATATATATATACAGAGAGATCTATATAGGGTCATATATATGATGCAATATACAGATGTATATAAATACATATATATGAATATATATGTGTATGTACATGTACACATATATCTACATATGTATATATGTGTGTATATATATATATATACACACACACACACACACACACACACACACACATATATATATATATATATATATATATATATATATATATATATATATATATATATATCCATATCCTTGTCATGTGTAAACATTACTGTTGTGTATACCTTCCCCGATGTAGCACACCGTATTTAACTGATATGTGTATATTTAGATATAACAACATATGTGATGCAACAGTAATATCGCTAACAAGTACTACACAATTGTAGAAGTCACAGCAATTGTTCAATACTATTCAATAGGTGTACTGACAGATATACTGGAAAAACAACAACTCTCTACACAATTGTCATGGTGTAGTGGTTAACTGCTGTGATTATTGTGCACAGGGTCCTGGGTTCAAGACCTGCAAGGGCTGTTTATTTTGTTGCTGGGCAGAACAAGGGCTGTTGGATACAGAGTGGTTAAGGCAGTTTTGAGCACCTTTAAGCAAGTTTGTGCTGGTTTGTATGAAGCTAAGCAGTGCTAACATACAGTTAAACGTATAGGCACTTACACCATATAGGCTTTGCTTACCAGTACACAAATGTGCTTAGCTATAATTTTGCAGCAATGCTGACTTACGCTAAGCATGTCTCAGCCCTGGTAAGCAGTTCTCACATTCCAGTATGATAACATAACAGGGTAATGACATCTGTGATAAGTGTATGTAATGCCATGTATATAACACGCGTCTATGTGCTGTCATTACAGTAGCAAGGGGTGTGAGTCTACTGTCTGGGACACTTGAGTATATATGGCTTGTAGAACACTCTTATCCATGTGAATGTGTTACATACATGGGTAGTATCCCAGGTTATATGCAGCCACAATGGCATGTAGTGTATCATTATGTTACTACTGTTGACAGTGTTTTCCCAAGTAAGAGTAGATTGCTAATTGTAGTACTGGAAACAAATACCCCTGCATGCAAAGATGGACTCTGAGTCCTCACTGTCATGTTCCTGGTGTGTGAGCTGTGTCTCATTAAATATTTCCTACTGGATAATGATCTGACGTGGAAAATAACTGTAGACTACTGTGTGTATAGCACATGTCAGTGAAGGCTGCTGTCCTGTAGTAATGGCATACCTATCGGTGTCAGACACCTATCTGTCAACACATTCATCCTAATGCATCGTTAGTTCACTAGCTGATGTCTGTCAGTCCTCTTTACAGATGTGCAGATGTCAGGTATCCATCTTGGATACTTACAGGCAATCTATGCTTGACTGACACTGAAATGTTTGCCCAGCTGTGTTATAATTGCCACAGATAGGACTCCACACCCTGTGCACACCATGTGACATGGACACCTCAACTATACTACCACAGTCAAAAGAACATGCTTGGGTACAGGTCTCCAAAACAGACACTGACCATGTTATGTAATACAGGTTGCAAACATGTCAACTGGAGCACCTCAATAGCCCTCTGCAAGAGGCACCCAGATGATTGGCTGATGCATGCCACTCACACCCTGAGGCTCTCCCCAGTGGTGTCTGTTGATAAATGGCCTGCTGGCACATGGCAGGTGGCATGATACCACTGTACACACATCCCCTACACTATCCATCTCTCAATGCACAATAGCCTGGTACACACCTATGAACACCTGCACCGATGCACCCTAGTACTGACATATGTGTACGTGTGCATTACTGAGAATATCAGTGTCTGTGTGTTTCTAGACCTGTAGTTGGGAATAGCCTAAAGCCCTTAACACCCACCGCACCCCCCATTGCCATAGTTAGATGTGGCTGCTGCTGTACCAGACATTGCATGTATCTTGTTATACTCTTTTCCCTAAGGGCTACCTGGGCCTTGCAGTACCAGCACAACACTGTTGTACAAATGGGTTGATAGGCATGGGATACCCACTGAGTTCTGGCAAGTGTGTGTATGTGTGTATGTGTGTATATATGTAGGGTACAGCATTCTGAGGCCACATACTCCTATTACAATACGAATTGCCACACAGTATTTGGGATAGTGATGTTGCTGACCATATTAGAGGCATGACAATGCAGCACCCTACCATGCCTGTGGTATGTGCATTAGATGTATATCCCTGTAGTAGCACTCTTGGGATGGATAAGAGATTGCATTGCAGTCCTGGTCAATGTGTGATGGTGGGTATGTCAGAGTGTTATCATGGGTTCCAGTGTGTACAATATCCACAGTGAGGTGTGGGTGCTGGGTATACTGTCATTACACCATGGTACCCCTTAGATGTCCCATGTACAACTGTATGGTGACCATTGTCACCATCAACCATACAGGTAATTGATAACACTATACAGCCCAGTTATACATGTGCTGTGTGCAACCTACCTGTAACACAATGGACACACTGACAAGGTAGTTAGCACTGATAGGCCCAGGTCTCTCAGATGTGTGTCTGTTATGTGTTTGTCAATGTGTATGTGATGGTATGTCACACTATGTATTGTCCATAAACAACCATTACATACCCCAGTACCATACTGTACATGCCTGGGGATGTTCTGCATGTAACATGTAACATGGAACACACTTCATCCTAAAGGCTGTGTGGTGTGTGCAATTAAAGCCACACACATCAGTAACACTACATACCTATGTAGGGGTCTAGTCCCAGTGTTGCCAAGTAAGAGTGTGCGTGTATGTGGAGGGATCTACTTCAGTTTGCAGAATATACATGTCGCAAGGGGTCATCTGTCCAAGAACTACCTGGCATATGCTAACATTTCACAGGTATCATCCTGTGGACATACATTCCATCAAAACTAGTGTTAGATGTGTAAATGGCCTCTTCCCCACTGTATAAGTGTGCAGCGATACTGGGGTTGGTATATATAGCTGGGTGTGGCTCTTGTGAACACAGCCAACATCATTGCAGTTACTGTTGAGTGTATGCCATGGCGTAGCTGGCTGTAATACTGTACAGTTCATGTTAACAGGTTAGGTAGTTTGTCACACTATCTGTGGTTCTACAGCACCTCTCACCCTCCAAAGGGTAGGGGTGTGCCACCCACTCCAGCACACATATGTTTACTGAGTTGAGGATTGCACTACATTGGGGAAGGGGACATATACCCTGCTGGTACCATCGTCAATTACATTAAACTAGAGGACTGCTTATTCCACAATGTGTTGTGTGTAGTCTGGTTTGGTGGAATTACATAGGCTACAATAGGTTCCTTGCACAGGTACATACATCCACGTGTACAGTATTCTCTGTTTAGTGCATCAACACCAAAGCCTCTGTGTGTGTTATACACAAACATGTGGTGTGTACCATCCAGTATAACTACCATTGTCCACTGTAAAAGGGCTGCTAACAGCAGCCACCATGCACTCACTTGTATACACTGTGACTGTGTGCAGGGATGGGGTGGATAACAGGGGGATGTCAAATGATGGTGCAGTTTCGGCCTCTGACAACCCTGCCTGTGCCTCAACACACCTATCATCATTTTCAGTGTCTGTATGGACACCAACATCAGATTGCCTGCAGGAGGGACCCTGACCCACCTCTCCACCTGTGAGTGGAAAATTGCCTAGACAAGTGATCACAAAACATGACCTGTTACTCAATTAACTCTTTGACTTGACTGGAGTTGGTTTTACCAAGACTCACTGCTGTCATCCAGTGCTCCCCTGGGTTTGTCCAGACATCTTGAGCATGGTACTCATCTGTTAGGGTCTATTACAGTCACTCAATAATGTCACACACTGGAGTGTCATATGTAACTATTGCTCAGCAGATGCAAGATCTGTTGCTCTATTAACTTATTATGTGGACTACAGTAATATTTGGAAACACTCGTTGTCTAGTAATTCCCCAATGCATCTGTAGTGCTGCATACATGGGTATTCTTTCACCTTTCTGCTGATTGCAATTATAACAGTATACCTGGTGTCTAGTGCCCCTCCCAATGCATGTTCCATGCTACAGACTGTATTATGCTATCAGCTGTCCTGAGATTACATGTCAGACAAGTATTCCTGGTGTCTCATGTGTCTGTCCATGTCCACGTACTGCATGATTTCAAAGGGAAGTTGCGAGGTAATGAACAACCCTACAATCACACATGTGCATACATGGACACACATACAAACACATACACACATACACACACATGCTACATACATCAACCCACCTCCACTTCACAAGATTGCACTTACAGAAAAATACCCCCCCACACACACACACACATGCACACACACACTTACAGGTGAGGTTGCATGAAGATATTACACACAGACCTCCCATTGCCCATCTGTCAACATGCATGACATATGGTACTCAACAGCATGCAGTGCAGCTATAGTCAATCATGCTAGCAACATTATACATGTGTGTGATGCATGGGCTGTGTTAGTAGGTCATGCCCCTTCCCCTGGAACACACTGCACCCGTATACACAGTATTGCTTTGCACCTGTTCAACACCCTGGCATGTACTGTGCACCATACCTCACAGGTGTACACACCATTGCTGAATGTGTATTACTGTGTCAGTTATGTCTGCTCTGCTGCTCACAGCTCCTGTGTGTTTGTCTGACACATACCTGGGATGATATGTGGACGGATGTCATTTTTGAATGCCTGATGTCTGATTTAGAGATCTCATCATCAGTGGTGCATGTATGGCCAGTACGATACAATTACACTGACAACCTTCAAACCTTACCGTGGCTATGGGGAGTGTACACACCCTTATTGATATAACGCCCTCTTCCTTGATATGTCATGGAACATTACTGCATATGTTAACATTACATGAACCTGATATGTGACATATGACCTGTACAATCAAATGCAGTGTCAAACAAATGTGTTAACTGTGAAGATGCTGATTGAGATGCATACACTTTGTGGATGCATATGTGTGCATGCCCTTATCATGATGGTTTGTTGCACCTACTGTTATGTGTACTACAGCAGTCACTATTGCTGTCAAGAGTATACTAGCATGGGTCGCTGCATTTGCCAGTATTTGGTCAGTCTACCCTACTAATGTCCTCCAACTCTGCATGATTGCAAGGTATACTCATGTGCACATCCCTTGGAGTTCACACACTGCCGTTACTATTGCTGTAGAGTCAGGCTTATGTCTACAACAGTTCCTGACACTGACTGTGTGCAGATATAGCCATTTGTAGCATCCTTTGGAACCCTGCTGCAGTGCACTGTTGTGTCATGATGACACCCCCTCCCCACCCTCAGCATTTTTGCAGATGCTTGACAATTATGGCCTACACGTGTGTCATTTTGCAGTGTCACAAACACTGAACACTATGCAAACCAGCCTAGTCCTAGCTAATGAATGGCAAACATACAGCTGTACACTAGCACTGGCAAGGTACAGATGGGGATGGTGGGCCTGAGGTGGGGTGAGGTGTTGGTTGTGCAGCACATGTATCTTACTTGATACTGTCTGTAGGTTTCCAATGTGGTCTTGGTACACCAGTACACATTGCAATGCATGCCTTTTGGGGACCTTTTCTGTTATGCATACACTACCTGTAGAGACGCCTGGCTGATGTTTCCTGTGGTACAACTGTCCCATTTGATTACTGTAACCCATGGGCCACATGTATGCAGGTTCCAGGCAATTCCTGACATGGATACTGCACAGCTAGTACTTGCTAGACATTCCTGCAACTCCCTCAGTGTTGTGGCATGTTACTAGGCAGCCTGCATGACCAGTTTGCTTTATGTGACATCATCTGTCATGGATGGCCATCTGTTTATTTCCTACATTAATCCTGTCCCATACATCCTTACCACATACATGACTGTTTGCACTGTTTGCCATGGTATATGCAATGGTGAGGCATGGCTACATGTCCAGCTCCTGGGTGCTACTGGTTGGGTATGGGGTCCACCCCATGGCATGTAAGATGTGTGCAAACCACGGCTGCCTCTGTTGTAGGTAAGTGTGCACATTTGATGGCCAAACATCTTGGACAGCAGACCATTTCTTGCTGTGACACTGGGGATGTGTACTTTCTGGAAGGTGCATTCACATGAAGAATGCATATTGTCAGTACCTCAACAGCTGCTTCCACTATACTTTATCTGGAGTGTGTGCACACATATGCTTCTAGTGTTTGTGAAGGTATTCCCCATATTTGTTATCCTAACATACGATTCCATATTACACACTCATTGCTCATGTTAGGACCACATTTCAGGTTGTAAAGGTTGTGGACTGCAGTATTCTGATATGCCGTAGTGTAGATCTGTAACAGTCGCCATTGTAATACGGGTATATACACTGTTGTAGCACTGTATAAGGGTGATGTTTCACACATGTCCCTACTGTAGGCCATTTGTCACACCATTATGTTCATCTCTGTGCACACATTTTGCAATGACAGGATGTTAGTTATATTGCAGGAGTCTGACATATCCTTCAAATACACCATCTTGGTGACCACTGTGATGTAGTGCAGTTAACAGCAACAATATGTGAACATGTACAGCATGCATTATGGGTAGGTGTGTTAAATGTGTTCATGGAATATACCATGGCCATAATATGACCAGTGTATTGGCAAACCTGAACAAACATCATAATCACCAGCTACAGGCTGCTGCCCTGGAGGTATACCAGATGGACTTACATAAGTGTGTGAGAGATGTGATGTCAGTAGCCACAGCTGTGGCATTGGTGCAGGGTGGGTGCAGCATTGCAGTACATCAACAGTACAAGCCCACAATACTACAGATTATGCACATTTGTTTATTACTACTATGCAGCAGCAGATTATATTTCATCTCACATATGCATAATCTAACTGTACAGATGTGGATGGCTACACAACAGTGGTCTACTGATGAGCTCTGTGGCCATATCTGCATGTTCCGCTGCCATTGTGTGGGTAGCACCCACCTCCACTATGCTCTCAGCCAGGTGTTGTGTGTGTGGGCGGACAGGTGCCCCAAGGCTGGCAAGGAGCTCCTCAACATGTGTCAAGGGAGGCTGTATGGCATGACCCCCCAGTTGCAAGCTGGTCCCCCCTGACTGCAGCAGCACACCGACAGGCATGGCAAAGTATATCTGTGCATCAATGCTGGATCTGCTCATAACTGTGGTTATGCAGGCCAACATCATTTGCATAGAGAGCTCCACAGAGACTTGAGGGATGTGCTACAGCACCTTGAGGCCCTCAGTACACAATCACAGGGTCCACATGCTCCTCCTGCTCAGCCCCCAGCCCAGACACCTTCAGGGCCATGAAGATGATGTTGTGACTGCCCATGGGTGGGGACCTTGGTCCCATTGTTTCCATATGGGGGCTCATGGGCTTCCACATTGCAGACGACACTCCCCATCCAGGGTGTTTACCCACCACATGCGTCATATACTGCCCCTGTAGGCTGTCTTCTCTATCTTCCAACCCAAACCTACCTCCACAAATATACCTGCTATCCTTTCCCAAATTACCAATCCCACCTTCACAAACAAGGCAATGTGTTCCCAACATGGGGTTCTCACCTGATATAACTGTCCATTTTGCACACACTTACTGCTGTATGTGTGTGTGTGTACTGATATGTGTGATGTTCCCTCACACATATCATGCAGCACTGTCATTCAAAAGTAGGGGACTTGTCTTTATATACATATGTGTGTGTGTGTGTTTGTATATATGTAGACATACATACACACACACACATATATATATATATATGTGTGTGTGTGTGTGTGTGTGTGTGTGTGTGTGTGTGTGTGTGTGTGTGTGTGTGTGTGTGTGTGTAGATATAAATTATGAGTTGTGTATATATATATATATATATATATATATATATATATATATATATATATATATATATATATGTATATATATACATATATATGCATATAGATGTCTGTATATCTGTAGACATACATGTATATGTATATATATATATATATATATATATATATATGTATATATATATATATATATATATATATATATATATATATATTTATATGTATACATATGGGGTGCATTCAGACATCAGTTCTACACTCTCTAACTCTCCTTCCTGCACAACTGCACTGTTCTGCCTTGCTACAACACAGACAGGTGCCACATGTGGACACAGTCTAACATTAGGGGGGTATATATAGGGACAGATTGCAGGTAAGTCTGTTACACACCTATGGCATTTGTGCATGCTACATTACACGTTAACATGACTGTCCTGCAAATGGTGGGCTCTGGAACTCACGTGTGCATCATAATGGCATTACTTCCACCACCAGCTAGTTGTCACACTAATATACATGTCTTGCATTACACAACACACACTATGATGGCTTACATCTTGTCAGTCAGTGGTGATCTGCACAGTTGCCAGGTATGGCCCACTGCCCACAGGGACAGACACTATTGTCCATAGCAGTTGTTCAGCTGGACATCATTACAACAACACCTGATGGCACATATAAATCATTCCACATCATGGGTCTATATTAGAACATCAAAGTGTCAGGTCTTCGCATGTTCTAATATCGGCACCTAGTAACCAAAAGTTGAAAATAATGAATTTTTAGATCACCAAATTCTTTCCTAGGGAAAGAATTTGGTTGTCCGTTATTGTCGCTTCGCTATTTTCAGCTCTGCGGTGGAAAGTTATGGTGGGGTTCAGGTAAGTGTGCGATTGTGTGGACATGAGGGTTAGGCTGGGATAGGTGAGTTAGGGTTAGGGTGCGGGTCAGATAAGTGTGCGAATGTTTGGATGTGAGGGTTAGGCTGTTACAACATGTGAGGGGTATCATTAGTAAAATGCCTTAAGGTATATGGCTCTACAATTTCATACATTTCACCTTGGGATCATTGGTGGCCTAGTGCTTATTGTCATACAGACGGTTCTGTTTGTCAGTGTGATAGTGATGCTTTCAGTTAAGCATTGTTATGTAACAGATACATCCTCATTGTGGCAACTTAATTCTTTTCCCCCTAGGGGTTGAGTGCAGAGTGTAATTGGAGGCTGCTGAACTATACATCTGCATTACTTACTGTTGAGTGATTGTTATCCTCTGCCCTAGTCTTTCTTTACTGTTGTACTACTTGAAGGCCTTAGCCTGGGAAGCAACAGATGTCATGCTTTTGGATTACTGTATACAATAATCTGCTTGAGAGTTGCATTACTCAGATAGTATGTATTTCAAAGACCTAACAGCTATATGACATGGCATATACAACTGTAATAGTACACAAATAAACATTTCTTATGTATGCAAACCTGTGCTTGGTGTCATATCCTTTGACTTCTCTGTGGGTATATGTTTCATGCAATAATTGTTTTTTCTATGAGTGAATCATACACTGTCCATTTTAAAAGGTGGCAACTGTAGGAATACTGGCTGTTCAATATGCTGTGCACCCTCTAAATATGTATCTTCCTATACATATCTATGTGTATTTACATATAAATATCTATATATATATATATATATATATATATATATATATATATATATATATATATACATATATATATATATATATGTATCTGCATATGTGTGTGTGTGTGTGTGTGTGTGTGTGTATGTATCTTTGGAATGTTTATTGCTTCCACATTGTATATTCCCTATGGTAGCCAGACTGTACTGCATGATATGTTATTGATACCATCCTGACATCATACAGGTGGGATGGATTACTGTAAACTTCTTGTGGCTATGTTGTGTAGGATCTGGGCTATGGGACTTGGAAGTGTTGGTATTGTGTTGCAGGGCAGATCTGTTTGACTGTTAGGGAGGTGGTGATAATAATTACAAAAGGTACTTGGTCTGGGCCCCCTCACCCCCATTAATGGTGCCTTTGGTCATATATGTATTTGTCATGTTCTCTTTTATATCTATATATATATATATATATATATATATATATATATATATATATATATATATATATGTATACATATGTGTGTATATATATATATATATATATATATATATATATATATACACACACACACACACACACACACACACACACACACACACACACACACACACACACACACACACACACATACATCTACATGTATAAATACATTTCCTGTACTGTTGAATGACTGTGCTGGATGATATGTTTGTGAAAACATCAGGGATATGTATCTGACAGTGGTAAATCATTTTGGCTATGGTGTGCAGGGTCCTGGATTCGAGACTTGCAAAGGCTGTTTATTTTGTTGCTTGGCAGAACAAGGGCCGTTGTATACAGAGTGATTAAGGCACTTTTAAGCAGTTGTAAGCAGGTTTGTGTGGGTTTGTGTAGGTTTGTGTGAAGGTAAACACTGCTAACTTCTGGTTACAGTTTCTTTTGCTCAGTTAGCTTCTAAATTGCTTAACCTGTGTAGGCATTGCTTATCCCTGTGCAAATAGGCTTAAAACTGCTTACTGCTGCTTAAAAGTGCTTACTCTTGCTTACCCCTGCACTAATTTATTTAAAAGAAAAGAAAAAGGGTTGATAGGAAAGTGGTGAAAAAGGGGCACAAAGAGGGAAAGACAGTGAGGAAAATAGCTAGGGATGCGCAGGATGGGTGTAGAGAAGGTCCTTAGCTGCCCAATTTCTTTTAGAGAAACAGGTGTGCATATACACTGATTTGGAGGTAGATTTGGACACTCATACCCCTGAGAGAGGGGTGAGGACAATAATTATATGTTGTGAAGCCAATTAGACCAGATTACATGTGTCCATTGGACATGTGTGCAAAATGGACAGCTATGTATGGGGCGAGATTTTTTTGGGGAACAGATTGCCCTTTTTTTTAAGGTGAGAGTGGGATGTTGGGGAGGGATAGTAGGTATATTTGGGGAGGTAGGTTGGGTAGGATAACAGACAATACAGACAAGACAGCATACAGGGGTGGCATATGACATGTGGGGGTAAAAACCTTGGATGGGGATGGGTGTTTGGAAGTCAGAAGCCCATGAGCCCCGTAGTGGAAACAGTGGGACTGAGGTCCTCACCCATGGGCAGTCACCACTGCACCTTCACGGCCCTAAAGGTGGCTGTGCTGAGGGCTGGATAGGAGGGGCAGGCTGACCCTCTAGATGCACCATGCAGCCTTCAAGCTGGTGTAGCAGATCTCCAAACTCCCTGCGGAGCTTGCTACTCACCAGACCCCAGACCTGATGATGGGTGACAGTATCCTGTCTGCGTCTGCTCCCAGGGGGGCGAGCCCCATCCCCTGAGGCAGTTCCACCTGAAGGTGGTGCAGCACCAGTGGACGAGAAGGTCCTGCGGTGGGCCCCAGATGTGCTGGTGCCTGGTGCCACAGCCAGATGAGGTGGGAGAGGTGGGTCTGCTGAGACCGGCCTTCCCAAACGTGCTATGGTGTTTCAATTTTAAAACATATGTGGGTTAGTAATAGTCAATACATTCCAGGAATAGGTATAACAGCATGCATAGATATTCCCATTAACCCAAAACACCAGATATGGAACAGTTGCATAGCAAACAGAACATATGTATATATGGAACCACAGTGGCCATTGCAGCAGCATGCAGGTACATTGATGGCAGCATGCCACCAGTGTGGGAGTATTTCAACATGGCACAGGCATAGAAAAAATTTTAATATTTATCAAACAATAAGACATATGTCCCAACAGTAGATTTAATTGTACACGTACTGATTGAGTTGTGTATTTATTTTATTGTTGCAGATATGGTGGGGGGATAGAAAGATGTTAATTAACAACTTGTATATCCCTGTAGTTCTCATTACTTTCTTAGTCAGTGCTGTGATCTGTACCTTAAAAGTATTATTACATTACTCTATGGCCCCAATTTGGACAGTGGTATGGATGTAGGCAACTATATACATGAACTGTGTTTTACCTGCAGTATACAGCTCTTACCTGGTATACCTGTGGAGGTATTGTTTGTTAACACTACCTGACTGTTTCTACGCATATTCCCAGATTACACGTTGATGTTATGCACATACCTCTCCATCTCATATTGCACACACTCTGGGCATGTCTTGACAACATGCAGGTGAAAATGGGACATAGTTTGACTATTGCCCTCATAAACCCTTGGTGAGTTGTACAATGACAGGTTTGTTTTCATGGACATATTCCAAATATTTGCAGGCCTGACTGTCAGTTATATGACATTAAGTGCTGCCTAAATGTCAGAGATTATCATGCTGATATGCCAGGGGGACAGGGTAACAGCCAGCAGATATGGGCCAATTATCTGGACATTCTGGACAGATCTGTACAGTCCAGGGGTACGATTCTGCATACAGCTTACTACCACTCCAAGGATTCGAACCATGGCTGTGTCTGCTAATCATTAAACAGTGTACATTACAGTTGAGTGTGCTATATAGATATTGCTGTGTATCTTTTCTCTGAATTCTGTCTATAAGTCTCCCGTGGTTTTACAATATGACCTTGTAATTACAACACAATACAGGGTTTCCTAGACAGTTTTATTATGTAGCACTGTGCGGATGACGGTGATGAGTAATACCTTATTAGTAAGAGATACTGCAACACTAACTGCCATACAATATCAGACTAAACAGTGCCAGTCCAGGATTTCAATCTTTTATTTCTAGGCACAGTTTCCGTATCTGACAGACCTGTGGGGGGAATGTTTGTTGACACTACTTGAATGTTGCCACACATATTACCAGATTCCACATTATTATTATGCACATATGTCTCACTCTGTTACTGCACACACTCTGGTCATAGCTTCACAACATGGGGGTGGAGTTGGTACATACTTTGCTTATTACTCTCATAACACTTTGGTGAGTTGCTAGAGTGACAGGTTTGTTCTTATAGATATATTTCCAACAGTTATGATGTCTGACAATCAGTGGTATGTCATTATTTGCTGCCTAAACTTCTGGGATCATCCCACTGATTTGCCAGGGGGACAGGGTTAGAGGCAGAGGACTTACGCCAGTTATCTGGACTTTTTGACAATATCTGTATAGTTGAGGGGTATGATTCTGCATACAGCTTACTACCACTCCCAGGATTCAAACCATGGCTGTGTGTGCTAAAAATACAACACTTCACATCTCAGTTGAGTGTGCTATTTGGATTATGTTGTCTATCCTTTCACTGTTTTCTGTCTAAGTCTCCCTCAGTTGTACAATATGACCTTGTGATTACAACAGTCGTATAAAGACATTCCTACACATTATATTTATGTAGCACAGTGTGGGTAACAGTGCTTAATACAACAGTACTATTAAGAGAATGCAACACTACATTACCATATGACACCAGAGTAAACACAAGCAATCCAGGAGCTAGACCTTTATTGCAAGACTGTTAACCTTTTATTTACATGCAACCTATATGAGACTCTTCCTGACATATTGTCTGGTTTATTCAGTATATGCCATACACAATACAGGTTTTATACTGGCAATTAACTTTCTATTACTTTTTGATTTATTTCTTATGACAGTACATGCAATATTATTACTAACCTGCCTCGCGACACAGCCTCTGCAGTCTACAGGCATGAGCTTCCCAATTCACAGCCCGCTTGTCTGCCGCTGTCAAAGACATAAGAGGAATATTTAGCCATACCTACCCATAATATACATGAGCTGGCAATTATTAAACAGGTAGTAGACTGATACTTACACACAGCTGGGACATCACCTATCTACCTAGCCTCTTGGATCAACTGATCCAAGATCTCCCTCTTTCTCCATTTCAGGTTGGCATAGTGATGCCTTGCTCACCAGTTTGAGGGATGTCAGTGGCACTGGTGAGGTCCCAGTCTTCAGCTTTATATTGGGAACCCTGGTGCTGACCCTGCAGCAGTCTTTGGTCATGGTCTTTAAGAAGGAGTCCTACCATGACTTTGGACTCCTGGATGCCTCAGCGTTGTGCCCAGATGTATGATCCTTCATCCACACCAGTCATAGTGCCTACAGGAGGAAGCTGCAACCAGTTGTGAGATGTATTCCCACCTGTGGGGTTTAAATAGGGACGATTTCCTGCACTTTGCCATGACTTGATGGTTTGGAAAATGCTAAGCTATGGGCAAAGCTGCTTACCTAAGGTTGGCATTGCTTAAAGGGGTAAACCACTGGGCAAACTGATTTAGCTGGCCTATACATTGCTTACACCTAGTAAGCAGGGGTGTGCAATGCTTAGCGTTGCTTAATTTTAAATTTTCACACTATTTGCTGTTTGGCATTGATTTATCATTCATTACATGTTATATATGTTTTGGTATCCATGATTCATGTGTACGTACACTGTATGGGGTTCTTGTGTTTATTGGGGGATTTCAACACTTTATTACAATGACACCTCATGTCTGGACTTAATGCAGTAGTCCAGTTCACATATTTATGTTATGTAGTAGGTTATACAACATAAAACTGTATCTAGATTCCTTTCACATGTAAAATTTGATTTTGCTATAGTGAGGATCTGTTTTGGGAATACCTCAATCTTATGTACTGCTGTGAGGGATTTCTGGTTAACTACTGTGACTATAGTGTACAGGGTCCTGCAAGGGCTGTTTATTTTGTTGCTGGGCAGAACAGCTGCTGTTAGATGCAGAGTGATTAAGGCACTTTTCAGCAGTTGTAAGCGGGTTTGTGTGGGTTTGCTCGATGGTAAGCAATGCTAACTTCCAGTTAAATATGCTTACAGGGAGTTAGCTTCAATAGTGCTTAACCTGTGTGCGCATTGCTTACCCCCACGTAAATGGGCTTAAACCCATATACTACTGCTTACAAGTGCTTACCCCTACACTAATATAGACAGAAATGTAACATGGCTCTTGGAAAAGTGGTGAATTTGGACACCCTATGGATTTGTCATTCTTTACACATTATATCTTCAATTCATATCCCTGGTTCATGTGTACATATACTGTATGGGCACTTGTGTTTATCTGTGGATTTTACAACATTATTACAGTGACACCTCACACCTGCATTTAATGCAGTACTCCATTTCACAAATATATGTTATTTAGTAAGTTATATGGCAAAAAAGTCCATAAAGTGATTTGACATGGAAAATGGAATTTACTACAGTGAGAATTGAACCAGGAATGACTGTTTACAAGGCGAACACTCTGACCACTCCACTATTGCAGCACTGTTTCATTTGCTTGTATCTTGCTATTTATCTTCTAGTGCCATTTAAGCTACAGTATGCGTAGCTAAGCAATTTACAAACCTGCGCACCTGCTGTTAAATTTAATCTGTTTGATAAAAAAAAAATTCTACTGCTATTTTCTCATAGAAGGGACAGGTTTCAGTTATTGCTGTGAATTCCTGCATGCATCTGCACATTTGGCAGACACCCTAGCACCATCCCATACCTCTCAATCTATTAATGCACATTATCTGGATAAAGTTTGACAACATGAGGTTCAACTACGGACATATTTTAATTACTGCTCTTATAAACTTGGGGCAGTTGCTAGAGTAACAGGATTTATTTTAATATACATTTTCTGATGGGTTTTGGTGTCTGACACTCATATGTATGCCATTATTTCACGGCTTCATTCCTGACATCATCCCATGATTTCATGGTACAACTGGGGTACAGGCCAACTGTATGGGCAATACATGTGGACATTATGCAATGATTTGTACAGTTGGGAGGTATGCAACCTCCCATGAGTGTTCTCGCTCATTGTTATTGCCAAACGGAACTTCCTCAGTGCAGGGGCATGTGTATTGTGAGACACTGCTTTCAGACACACCCACTTCACTCGTCCATGCTCTGTGTCTGTTTAGGAGCAGAGGTAGCGTGCCTTCATTACTATGCATGGTGCACTGCCGTGCTGCTCCTAAACAGTCATTTCCATGCAGGAATAAGCTATTCTTGCACAGAACCTTACTGAATCCTGGGACTGTTTTTTGCTAATAAGGAATATTCAAACAAAAAATGCACCTTGATGCTCATGTAATGTTGAGTCCCTTGATTATTCTAACAGATAATAATGAACCCTAGAAATAAAGGTTTATATCTAAAATTCTATCCAGAACCTACTCAAAGATAATTTGGAGTTATTATTGCTTGTTAAATTTGTATACTGATGCAGCTTGATGTTTTATTATGAGATGTTCCCTGGGATTCACAAAGGCAGATTTTCTGTGCAAGAACAGGGTAAGATCTCCTGCATGGAAAATGGCCACTGAGCGATCCAGGAAAGTGCCGTTTTCACATGCATGAGCGGCCCTACACTGTTTTAGCATGGAAAACCGGCAAATATGTAAATCATCTCATTTGCTGGTGAAAACCATGGAAATGAGGTGATTTTGCGATCCACCAAGCTGCCAGGTCTCCGTGCTAGAACAGTGTCAGTGCAGAAATGTATTTGGCCAATAACTGAATACATTTCTGCATCTGACAAAACAGAGGCATGACAGCTCGTGTAAAAGCATGTATTATGTTTAATACACATGTCAATAGCCAAATATAAGGTCATTGGCATTAAAAACAGTTTTGTTTTTTTTTTAAATTAAACTTTTTATTTGGTCAATCTCAGCTGTTTAAGCTTAGGGCAGCATCGGTCAAATGGAATTGTGCCAAAAATAAAAAAAAAAGAGAAAAGTCAATTTTAAGTTAATTCTGCATTTTGCCATTATAGTCAGTTGCATGCAGAATGTAAACAATACCAGGGAGCACTGACTGTCAAGGGGAAAGGGTCCGTTTTAGTGCAGTAACTAATGGCCTACACACTGGGGTATGCAAATGAGAGGAGTTATACTGTCAGCTTGTACCTAACCATGTCGGTGCAGCAACACAAGAGTCCAAGTGTAAGAGCTGAATGACTTCATAAGGAGATGTGTCATGCTTGCTATAAGCTCATTGGAGCACTGTGGCCTGTGTTTGCCTTAGCTAAGCACAACTAAGGAAGGGGGAGTGTCAGATGTGCCTGAGCACTGTGTACATAGCCTAAACAGGTGTGCATGGTGCGCACCGTGTTTTAAACATAAACAAAAAAAAGCGGAAATGGCAGCACTGTTTACATTTCAGCACTGGGTATGCGTAGCGCGCCTTGGGGCTTAAATAGGGAGGAACTGGGAAGAGGAAACAACAGTAGGAAGGCAATCAAGGAGAACTAGCACAGCTGGCAGGTGGAATGTATCAGAATCAGCCAAATACACATAGAGCAGCCCAGCACACTATGTAAACACCTTTCAGACTGGATGTAGTGGAAACAACAGTAGGAAGGCAATCCAGGAGAACAAGCATAGCTGGTAGGTGGAATGCATCAGAATCAGCCAAATACTCATGCAGCAGCCCAGCACACTACTATAAACTATGCAAACACCTTTCAGACTGGATGTAGGGGAAACAGCAATAGGAAAGCTATCCAGGAGAACTAGCATAGCTGGGAGATGAAATGTATCAGAATCAGCCAAATACACATGCAGCAGCCCAGCACACTACTATAAACTGTGCAAACACCTTTCAGATTGGATGTAGGGGAAACAGCAGTAGGAAGGCAATCCAGAAGAACTAGCATAGCTGGCACATGGGATGTATCAGAATCAGCCAAATACACATGCAGCAGCCCAATACACAACTATAAACTATGCAAACACCTTTCAGACTGCTTTTTAGGGGAAACAGCAGTAGGAAGGCAATCAAGGAGAACTAGCATTGCTGGCAAGTGAAATGTATCAGAATCAACCACTTAGACATGCAGCAGCCCAGCACACTGCTATAAATTATGCAAACACCCTACAGACAGCCTTTTCCCCACAAACTCTACACCACCAGTGTACACAGACGGGGGGGGGGGGGTTAACTGGCAAAACTAACTAAAAATGTTAGGGGCTGTTGCTGCTTTACTCCATCAATATGTGCTAGAGACTGAGGATGGTGAGGAGGAGAATGCTGACAACCGACACACAGTGAGGAGGAGAAGAGTGTACAGACCCAGGGTAACCTACCAGGGCCTACATGAGCTGGAGATAGTGAAACGCTATAGGGTGGACAGGGACATTCTACAACAAATCATTGAGCTGTGCTGGCCACGCCTCACACACAGAACTAATAGAGGGAAACCCAGCCCAATGGATACCAAGGTATGTCTAGGCTTAAGAATACTAGCCACAGGTACCTTCCAAAGACCAACTGGGGATATCATGGGGGTCTCACAGGCATCAGCATCCAGGGTACTCCATCAGTTCCTGGATGCCATGACACCACATGCCAAAGAGCACATTTATTTCCCCACCACCCGTGAGGTGTTGACCAGAAGTATGTGTCTCTTCCACCATATAGCAGAATACCCTGAGGTAGTTGGTGCTATAGACTGCATGCACATCCACATCAAAGCACCACCCGGTGAGCGGGGTAGGGTCTACATAAACTGCAAGGGCTTCCCCTCCATCAACTGCCAGGACATGTGCAATGCCCAAGGCATTATCATGAATGTGTGTGCTAACAACCCTGAAAGCAATCATGACTCCCACATCTGGCATTCCTCACAGCTCTATCAGGCATTTGCCAGTGGGGTCATCCCATATGACCATCTAGTGAGAGATGTTGGCTATGCACTGGAGCCATGGCTTATAACACCCATCAGAAATGCACACACACATGAACAAGAACACCATAATGAGGCACACACATAAACCAGGATCATTGTAGAGCATGTGTTTGGGATGCTCAAGTCACGGTTCCGCTGTCTTGACATATCCGGTGGAGTCTTGCAGTACTCTCCAGCTACATGTACACAGATGTTCTTAGTATGTGCCATGCTAGACAATATGATCCTGTGGAAACAGCTGCTGCAGGAACAGCACGGGCAGGGCCACACAGCACCCCACCATTGCCAAGGCCAGCACAGGCACAGAGGGACTTGGATGAAGAACATCTTGAGCCTCCCCCTGTAGGCAGAAGGAGGCACACCCAGTATGCCCAGGCCTTGGCAAAGAGGCTATGCATAGCATACACACTGACACTGTAGGGACCCAGGGACTGATACCTCTCTCTGACTCACACATACAGTAAAAGGGATGCCAAACATGACACTACCTGTGCTTTACCATATATAGGGAGTATACTACATGCATCCATCATAGTCAGCGCTCAAGCACCATTCTCAATACTGGCCCAGCCACAAGGTAAGTCACCCTTCCTATCAATTACTGAATGGAGTAGTATGTTCTCATAGCTGTATGTATGATATGGATGCAAGCATGCAAGGGAATTGGGTGGCTGAATGGGATAGTAGCAGACAGCTATATGGGATAGCAGGAAATTCACAACAACCGGTGTCAACATACTAGGCAGCACTACAGAAGGTGACAACTCCCAGCACAGTACGTCATGGCCCAAATAACTGTGGGTGTCAATAGGTCACATAAATGGATGTCAGTGAGGGTCATATACCCACCACCAGCCTCACACAGCAGGACAGGTGTAGATGGCCATAAAGAAAGGCCAGGCTAAGGCCCCCAAATGATGGCAATAGTGAACAGCCCACCACCAGACCTACACAGACATACTACAACAGGTCTGGCAGTTACATTCTAGTTCTGAAGAGTAAGACGTCTGAAACTGAAATTTATGCCATTAAGCTCTAACATGCATACTCTACTTATATGCCTCCTTTCTGCATGACAGGTCACAATGCAATATGAAATGGAAGCCAACAGAGTAACCGAAATACCAGTACAGTCATTGCACATGTTTAAAGTCTGTAGGTGTGCATGCCCCCCACCCCACCATCCCATGTAGAAATACAGTAACAGATGGCCTGCAGCACTCTCAAATGGCCTACAGTCCTCTGGCAAAGGCCCATGTCTCATCCATAGTGCCAATGTACTGAATGTCAGGGGGTCCCAACTAACAATCTAACACAGTAAACAGAAAACAAATGCAAGGTCATGTTGATAAATGCCTGTAGCATGCCTCCCCATGTCTTACTGCAAGGACTGTGGACCAGGCCATAAATACTACTGGGATAAAGGCCCAACTATAGTGATACCTCTGAGATATTGCTTACATAATGTTAGGAAGAGGAGAGAATAACAGAGAGGGGTGTAGAAGTATGGATGTCATGGAGTGTGTGAAGTCTGAAACCCTAATATCCGCCCATACTACTCCCTGACTGCAAACCCATGACTGAATAGTGACAAAACTGTTTGTAAACCATAATGTGAAGGTAAACTGACCAGATATATGAGCCTTATCACTGGATAACCTGGGTGTATCTGTACAGCTGAGAGGTATGGCCCCAGCAGGATATGGCCATTCCATGCAGCTGAGAAAAGCACAAGGAGGGGATCCCCAGCCAGCATACTAACAAGGTGGTGGACCATTTACACAGAACCAGCATTGTCTATAGCTACCTCTCCAAAATGGCAGGTGTGTGCCAGAATGTGTAGTCTATATGCCTCAGAATATTGGTCTCAGCTTCCTTCATCTTGTATTTCGCTGGTGAATAACTGTGAGCAAAGAATGATAACTGTCAGTAGTTGATGACATGATACATCACAGTGTAAAACAGTACATATGTCAGAAAATCTATGCTACAACCAAACATGTTACACAAGCAGCACAGACAGCAATAGTTACAGTACCCCCCATATGTTATGCCCATTGTGTCTCTATGCTGGCAACCTATCTACAGATATCCTGCAGAAACAATTTGCTAGGTGTAGCTGCAGCACACAAAATCCTGAACTGGAGTCCAATCCTCCCTGGAATGGATGCACATACTCAATATAGAAGGTCATAATGGGCAAGCTCCTACACTTAGAGAAATGAAACCCATGTCTCACATCACAGTGGACTACAGATTTTGCTTATTCGCAGCTGTCTGCGCACACACACCAAATTGTACACCATTGATACTTCACACACACAGATTGGATAGGAATACTCACACATATCTAAGGCCAACATAACATAATATGTCAAACATACACACACAGAGGCGTGGGGAAGAGAAAGACAGACAGCGACAGAGAGAATCCCATTATGAGGCCTTTCCCACCCAGTACACTTCCCATTGGCCTATATCACATGATCTGCTGATGTCATTCACTGTAGAAATACCTTTGGTTAGCCCCCAGCCCTATAGGCTCAGTAGTGCTTGTGATAACTGTGTGACACTGCAGTCCAAATAAGCATCCATGTAGCAGTTGTAATCTCAGTCCTGTCAAATGTTAAGTTGTGTGTGAGAGTGTGTGTTTCTAGAAGAATGTGGTTGAGGCCATTCACACACACTAAACTTCCCTTACCCCTCCTTCAGCACTGCTGCTAATGTCACTCACCTTCAAAGATACCTTTGGACAGCTTTCAGGCATATAAGCTCCATAGTGCTTGCAATAACTGTGTAATATTGTAGTGTAGCAAACTAGTTAGGTAGGAGTTCTAATCCTGATCCTGGCAACTGTGAAAATGTGTTTGTTTGTGTGAGAGAATGTGTGTGTGTCTTTATAGATACCTGATTTTGTGGCCATTCACACTTACTACACTTCCCTTACCTCTTCTTTACCACTGCTGCTGTCACTCACCTTCAAAGATACCTTTAGACAGCTGTCCAACATATAAGCTCTGTAGTGAGTGGAATAACTGTGTAATACTATAGTGTAGCAAACTAGTTAGATAGGAGTTCTAATCCTGGTTTTCACAACTCTAAAAATGTGTGTGTTTGTGTTTGAGAGTGTGTTTGTGTCTTTGTAGACACTTGATTTTGTGGTAATTCACACTTACTGCACTTTCCTTACCCCTCCTTTAGCACTGCTACTGATGTCACTCACCTTAGAGGTATGTTTGGACAATGTTCTACGTATAATCTCTGTGGTGCGTGTGATAAATGTGGAACAATGTAGTAGCAATAATTACATAGGGAGGGATTTTAATGTCATTCTTGGCAAGTGTTTGCATGTGTGTGTACATATATATGTCTGTACCTTAATGATTTCGGCCTCATTTACACCCAGTACACATCTCAGTGCCTGACTTTAGCAGTCCTGCAAATATCATTCACCTTAGAAGTACCTGTTGGAAACCCTAAAGCATATAAAGTCAGTAGTGCATGTGGTAAATGTGTAACATGATGGTCTGAAAACATAGTTAGACAGAGGTTTGAACCTCACTCCTGCCAAATGTGTGTGTGTGTGTGTGTGTGTGTGTGTGTAGGCTAAAATATTTTGTGAAATCTGTCACCGACTACATCACCTAATACCAATATTTTCAAGGGCTGGTGATGTTCCTCACCTTAGAAGTATCTTGGCACAACATCCATCCTATAAGCTCTGTGGCGTATGCGATAAATGTGTAATACTGTAGTAGCAATACATAGCTAGGTAGGGGTTTGAAGCTCAGTACGAGCAAGTGTGTGCGTCTGTCATCAGTATCCTGTGTTGGTGTAATAACAGGCTCCATTGGGGAGTGGGTTTTGCTAAATTATTATATTGAGGACATAGTATATGTCCCAATGTCCACATTACAAGGCTAACATTTGTCAAACACCATTGAGGCTGATGTAGATAATCCACAGCTCTAAATGTCTAGTGCCATGTGCAATGACTATGTGACAATATGGATTAGTGATCAATATATGCAACCCTTCTAATACTCAGAGACCACTCTCCGCCCACGGATCATCCACAAACACACTTGGCTAGGCAGCAACCACTATATCGGTAGTTCTCCTGCAAATTGCCTCACAGATAGTACCCACGGTGTGATTGCAGTGGACTCCATGCCTGTTGACCACAACAGTGCAACTGACATCAGAAAGTACTTTGATGTGTTACATCTCCTGACTGAGTGTGTGTTATCCAGCAAGTAAAAGGACATGGCACCCTGCACCATCCCCTCAGTAGCCCAAGCAATGTGTACAGTGGGCCTTTTGCAATGTACGCCACTGGACACCTCCAACAACTGTAGAGGCTGCAAATGTACCCCACAAAGATAATACCAGGCCTTACACACATGTCCTTTATGGACAGACTCCTATAACTCCAATGAATCCATGTATCATGCTGTCTATGTAGGTGCAACCACTGCCTGAGTTACGCAGCCATGTCTCATCAAACTGGGTCAGGAATGCTACATCAGAAGATCCCAGTCTGTCCACACAACATGCCTCAGATACCTCAAGCACACATCCACACTCCAAAGGAGATGCTTGTGGGATAGGTTCACAACCCAGACACTGTCCATGGTATGGAATATAAATCACATGCATGTGAAGTAATGCACATCACTGGCCATCCACAATACACATCTGGATGAGAGGATGGGGAATACAATACCCACCCCTGGGGATCACTCCAGTAAGTATACTCATTAGCCATACTGGGGACTGTTTTCATGTAGCCTGATGCCAGGGTATTTCCTTGGGCTAGCCTTGTAGAGCATTCATGGCCATTCACCTACTACACACCTATGAAGCTATGAACCAATGGATCTCAGTACTGCCAAATGTGTGTGTGTGTGTGTGTGTGTGTGTGTATAGTAATCTCAGTGTGTTTATTTGATGAATACCCTATAGGGGTGTGGTTATTAGCAAACAGAGTTGTGTCCAAACCACCACACTTACCATTCTCCACTCTGAAACAGATGTTGTCAATCACCATAAACCTATTTACAACCTGCAGCCATATAATCTGCGAGGCATATGCAATCACTGTTGTACAGACCTGTGAAATTCATGTAAATACAGCTGTACCTTGCCTATGACATTGTTGATGTGTTACCACACTGCCATACCCCTTGGTCTTGCTGCAGCCCCACATCCTGGTGACACACAGAGGCCTAGAACACAAACAGGATACAGCATGTGAGAACACATTCACTCAGCATTAAGAATAGCAATAATGCATCATGGCTTAAACTGTACATACACTCTGATGTGTACTCCTTACAAATGCCAGGTGACAGCACCCTACACAGCATTACCTACATATAATTTATTAAGTTCACCCTGTGCATCAGACCCATATTTACACGTCCCTGCATCAATGTTTTGGATGTCGGGGATCTGGCACAGGTTTTATCATATGCAAGGGGTGTTGCGTGGTTTTGCCAGAGCCCTAGGCTGTACCATTCATTTGACAGTATGGGTGTGTGTTTGGGGTATGGGAATGGCATGGCCTGTGCAGGTGTGGTGCATGTGTGTGGAGGTGAGTTTATTGTGATTGTGATGTGTGTGTGTGTGTGTGTGTGTGTGTGTGTGTGTGTGTGTGTGTGTGTGTGTGTGTGTGTGTGTGTGTGTGTGTGTGTGTGTGCACAGACATGCCATGTGGCTGCCTTACACTGATGTTTTCTGGACAGCTGTGGCCCATACATGGCAGGGTGTACAGTTTGCCGCCTCCGGCCATGGACACAGGAACTGGATCTGCCAAGGGTATCACAGGCAACACCACTGACAAGGCCAGAGATAGCACTGCTCCCTGATGGTGATGTACGTCTGCTGGATTTGTGACCCTGTTGGGACTGTCCAGGACCACATGTCCATGGCCTGCCGCATCTTGGCGTGGACATCACACCACCCTCATTAGTTTTGATGTTACTGCCCATACGGGAACGTGATGGTGCATGGCCAAGTGCATGCCTAGATGATCATGGTTCTGAGCTACCTTCACATGGCCACTGCCTCCCATCTGCCATACGTTCAAGCACAGATACTCTATGGTGGAAGAGTGCCACGACCTGACCCCACTATCTCTCTGCAATCTCATTGTCCTTACACATGGCTGCAATGTGTTCGCAAAAATCACCATGGGCACCAGGGAGATGTTCTTCCAACAGTCTGTGCACTTGTCTGATGTTACGTTCATTATGTGCCTGTGCATCCATTACGGACTGAAACATGCACCTGGTTACTGCAGCAGTGACACTTCCAACATGGCCTGGACAGGCAGCCATTCTCCTATGCGCACCCCTGCCTGCCTGCCTGTGCGGGACCTCACCAGTACTCTGATTATGGCCAGTGCCTGGTCGCTCACTTGTCATATGTTCTATGCCAGCAACCAGCTGTCCTTCTATTATGGCCACTGGTGATGGGGAATGGGTGGGCATTGTGACTGTGTGCAGGGATGGGGTTGATATCGGTGGGATGCCAACCAATGACACAGCTGCAGCCTTTGACAACCCCACCTATACCTCACTATGGGTATCATCATGGTAAGAGTCACCAAACAAAGTAATATTACTTACCCAGTGGGAGGGACTGTGGCCACCTTTGAGAAAAAGACAACATATGTACATTACTCTCGGCACTATAAAGTTTGGTGGCACACACACTCACACACACTCACACACACACACACACACACACACACACACACACACACACACACACACACACACACACACACACACACACACACACACACACACACACACACACACACACACACACACACACACGCACACACGCACACACGCACACACACATGAGGTGTCCCAGAGGCATTCCACAGACCTCACATTAAGCAACAGATGACAGTCATGACACACACTCAGACCGAAACAGACACACTCTGGACCGGTCCTCAACATCATTCAGTGAATACCTTTCAACTTACTGTAACTACAAATTGACACCACTCAGATATGTGAGTGTTTTTATTTGGTGGTGAGCCTTCACCTACAACAAACTGCACCCATGTAAACATTACTGCTGTTCATCTATATAGCACTGTGACCAAACCTACAGAACATACCTACCAACTGTACAGAGTTTCCAGAAATATCTACATATGTGGTTTATCTTTCCTGTCTGCTGCTCATACCTCCTATGTGTGTCTGATACATTACTGGTTGGTCCAGTGGATTGGTTACCTTACTTAATGTCATACTGTGATACGAAGATGGCATAACCTGCAGTAAATGTATGTGAAAACAAGGGTGGTTACTGAAACAACTTCCCAAGCTTACAGTGGATATAGTAAGTGTACAAACCCCTTTTAACATGCAATGCTTTTGTGACAGATCACATGAGACACCAGTGATATTACCATAACATTTCCACCATTTCATATGCATATAACCTGTGCACTACAATTGAAGAACATACACATAAGGTAGGGCTCACATATCGTACATGATATGACTACAATAGCTGGGTTCCATAGGGGTGCACACCTGTAAACTGATACTTTGGTAAAGCACCTGTCCATCTCATAGCAGTATTCAGTACTCTTAGGAAGGTGTATATCAGCATGGCACATCTTGACATGACAATGTTTACACACTCTCCTTTGCAGAACACCTCCAAATCTGTCAGTTTGCAAAGCCATCCCCTGTGCACAGCGCTCGTCAGTTCACCACACAGATTATGATTTGTATTCAGGTGTGGACTCAGGCTTGGCCACTGCATTCTGTTGATTGTGTTCTTGTGAATTCATCCTTTTGCCCAGTGGATGTAAGGTGTGGACCATTGTTATGTGCAATGTTGAAATACCTCCCCATACACAGGTATGTGGCAGACAACAAAAGGATTATAGCCACAAGGGACTGGTGTTTGAAACTGGTCATAATACACTCCAAATCAGCTACAGCCCCAGTTCAAAGTTGTGAACAGCAAACCACAAGCAGGACACTGCCATCAGCCTGCTTCACTGTGTGGGTAGTGTGTTTCTGCTGTTGTGCAGTGGTTTTATATGGCCAAAATAACATGACAGAATTGTGGACAAAGACAGTTTAACACTGGTCTCATAACAACTTAACACATTTACACACATGCTTTTTGAAAAGCTGATGTATTGTTGTCCAGATGTTACCCAGGGCTGGATGTTGTTTGTTGTGAGGAACAGCTGCCATCTTCCAAACACACCATATAGCCAAGATATGTGAAGACCAAATAAGATTGTTGTTACATGTAATACACACACAGTACTTGCCAGAGATGTCTATCACTCCTTTGGTGTTGCTGTATGGCTCCTGGCAGCCTCCCTGGACATTGTTGGTATTGTATTCTCAACATACATGTAGGGATGTCCACTTCTTCACAATGTCACTGTTGCACCATATCTGGAACACCTTTTGATGACTATCTGCGCTGTGTTCCATGGCATATGCAATGCTGTGGGTATGTTTCTGTAGCCTTCCCCAGGCTGATACCTTTCTAACAGGTGATCCCTTTGCAGCATGTTAAACTGTATATGAACCATTGCTTTTGCTGTAGCAGGCAACTGGGTCTATGTTGGGATATCCTTGATATGTGAGCCAAGTGTTATTTGCAGTTAATCCAAGAGTTTGTAATTGATGGCAGGTGTGTATTCAATATGATGTACTGCTGTAGAAACAGGCAACCTGATGTCCAGATAGTCAATACTAACCACAGGAAACAAAGTCCAAGTTTCTTCTTTAACGTAAAAGTATTTTATTTTTCAAAAAGACAACGTTTTCGCCGTGACCCCTGTCACAGCTTCCTCAGAAGAAGACAAGTAAAACAGCTAAACTGGTCTGTTCAAATACTCAGTTAACAGGAAGTGACAAATAATTGCACTTCCTGCACTAATTTGACTCAATAAAAATAATGAATAAAATCATGAATAATCATAAAACTCCATTGAATTATCTATAAATATTGTATGATAAAAGACAACATAAAAATGTTCTTACTAGTGCATTTACATTAACATTGTAAAAATGATGCATTAAACCCACAAAATAATGTACATATAGGCATTACCTAAAGTAGCTCCTTAGTTTAAGAACACATGAAATGTTACAGTTCTCATTGAGGCCATCTAGCCTAAATGCATCTAAATTCAACTGCCATAAAAGTTCGACACACTCAAGAACTATCTGAAAGGGGCCTCCCTATCGGTTAAAGGTACTTGATCAATACCCATAAAACAAAAAGAGTGGTCAGGGTTACTGCTAACATGTTTTGCTAAGGCATTCTCTAAAAGAGGTTTTTATGGCATAAAGGTGCTGGTATATTCTCTCTTTTAGTTTACGATTGGTTTTTCCTATGTAAAAGGAAGGGCAGGAATTACACAAAGCAATGTACACCACTGACTTTGAATCACAAGTAATCCTCTGCTTGATGTTGTATTTTTATTCCTAACTATAAAGGAATTTCCAGTTCTCATCACTTTACACATGTTGCAGCATCCACATTTAAATGAACCTCTAGGTCTTATGTGACCATAAGTGTTAGAAGTATGCTGTAAAAGTTCTTTCAAATTATTACTTCTCCTGTAAATTACATAGGGCTGACCTAACTTGTCAATCAAGTTAACGGAATTAATAACTAGTGGCCAGTTTTTAAGATAATGGCCCAAATTCCTGTTGAATTCAAGTTAAATTGGGTTATAAAACTTAAAGAAAAGTTTCTCTGCTGATTTAGTAAGGAATTTTGGTGTGCTAATTCATTATCATTAGTAGACCTACCTACATTAGATTGATCAAGTAGTGGTTTATACAACCCTTTTGTTCTTTTAGTGTCAACTTCATTTATAAGCCCTTCTAAAAGAGGGACAGGGTATCCGCGGTTTATAAACATACCTTTCAAAAATTGGCACTCAGCTTTAAAATCGCTGTAAGTGCTACACATCCTGCCTGCACGTACCAGTTGTCCTTTGACAATAGATTTTTTCTGCCTAGGTGGATGTAGACTAGTGTAGTGCAGGAAAGAGTTGCAGTACGTCTGTTTCCTGAAAATGCCAGACAAATAACTCTCTTCATCTACTTCTTTAGTTAGTCTCACGTCCAGGTAGTCTGTTTCTATTGTTGAAAACCTATAAGTAAATTTTAACCATTGTGTAGAATTGTTCAAATAGTCTACAAAAGTTTTGCTTCAACTTCAGTCCCTTTAAAAGGATAAATATGTCATCCAAAACCTAGTGTAATATTTTATCTTCTGCATTACAGTTTCATTAGATAGTATATAAAGGTTTTCCCAAAAGGCTACAAACAGGTTAGCCACACTGGCTCCACAAGGGGAGCCCATGGCTATTCCACATTTTTGTAAATAGAATTTATGTTCAAAACAAAAAGTTTGATGACAGTACTATGCTCAACAGTTCTGTTACAACGTCAATCTCCACTTGTGGTGCATTTAAGTCTTTAAGAAGCAGTTGAATCCATTCAACTGCCTCATTGTGAGGGATGGATGTATATAAATCAATGACATCCACAGTCAAAAGTTACACTCAAGGTCAAACTTAATACTGTTGATATCACGTAAGAAAGACCAGGAGTCTTTGCAAATAGTAGGTATTTTCTTTACATATTTTGATAGAATACTATCTATCAATTTTGAACAGGGTAGGTCATAGAAGACCTACCATCTATTAATGCCCTCATGGGAGGATTCTTTTGGTCTTTGTGTATCTTGGGTATTCGAACATTACAGGCAACTTTGGCTGAATAATGTCAATATAGTTGTATGTCTCTAAGTCTATTTTGCCTGCTAGGAAAAGGTCACGGAAATACCCACGTGTACGACCTTGAACTACATTAATCTCATTAAGGGAAGAAGTAACATAGGCATCAGATGATAACACTTGCATCATTTTTCTGTGTATTGAACGTTGTCGAACACTACCAAGCCCCTCCTTTGTCAGGTTTCAAAACCTGACAGTTAAAGAGCCCAGGTTTTTTAGCCATTCACGTTGTGCAAGTGAAATATTCATCTCATTCAAAATACTACTTGATTTTTGTGTAGAAAACAGATGTCTTATATCTAATTCACACATTTGTTCAAATAGTAATAAATTTTGTTGTGTAGGAGGGTTAAAAACGCTAGTCAGTTTCAATTTGTCATTAACATTTGTTGTTTCATTGTTAAAATATAATTTTAAATTTAACTTGCGTATGTAGCATTTCAGATCAATCAAAACTTTAGCTAAACTTCCATAGGTACTTGGAATAAAAGTGTATCCAAGAGCTAACAATTCAACTAAGTCAGAATCTAGTTCCAAAGATGAAAAGTTATAGATAGTAAAGTCTTTCCTTGTGTTAGTATATATAACAGGGCCTTGCAAAAAATCCCTCGGACCTGTGGGAGAAACATTGTCTGTTAACGCTTTCCTCCAATACACATTCCCCTTGTTTCTTCTGTTGATTCCCTAAAAAAACTTTATCATTAGGGAGCTCTAAAGGAACCTGCTTATTCTGGTCAGTTCTCCCTGGTCCTCTTTGGTTCTTATATTTGTAGTTAACAGCAGTGGACCCTTTTAACCTATTACTTCTTCTAACTTCCTGTCTAGGTGTATTAGTAAGGTGTTCACCATTTTCACCTTCCAACGAAATTAATTCAGCATTAACAGAAGTAGAAGGCCCGTTTAAACCAACAGTATTGGACCCTGCACTTGGAATGTTCAAATGGGAATATGCTTGGTTAGAAAAATAAGCTGTTCTATCCCTTACTAACTTCTTATTTTTGTTAATTTTTAATTTAAGTAACAATGCATCAATGCTAGAAAAATACGGTCGTAGTCATATTTAAACTGCAAAAAAGAAGTATTAATTTTGATTTCTTCATCCAAAACATTCACTTCAGAAATAAGAGACAAGATATGCATATCATAATGTTTAACTATCACGTTTAGCAATTGTAACCCCTGTTCCTGAAACAAACATTTCAATTCTGAAAAATACACTTGGTCCAACAGTAGTCCAGAAGGAGTGAAGTTGTTCCTAAGGCCTTTTGGAACCAGTTTCTCATTTAAACATTGCCTAAAATAAGCAGCTTCCAGCTGCAGTTTTTTTAATTTAAGCAACTTAATGTCAAGTACCTTTAAACGGTCACTAAACCAGTTGTTGTCGTTTTCTTGAACAGGAAAAGAGCTGGCAGTTAACCCAGTGTTAGCGCCTGACAAAAACGAAAACGGGTTCTCTTTATTAATCCAGTCGTTCAAGGTTCGGCGTTCCTCCACTGGCTCCGTCCTATGCTCCTCATTTAAGTTAGATGCTGGTGGTGTAATTGGATTAGCATTAGTTCCTACAGCATGACTAGTAGAAGGGATCCGAAAGATGCATGGAGTTGAAGGAAACAAGTCCGTTTCCCTACTGGTAAAAGCAGTAGCGTTTTGAACAACAGAACTTCCTGCCTGTTGTTTATTTGGTCGAGGAGGCAGTCCTCTAAGCTGTTGTGCTGCAGGAAGTAACGTAGCAGAGCCTTCCGAGTCAGAAACTGAAACAACATTCTGGTTTGCAATAGTTTCAGACTTTTCTTTTCTATAAAAAGTTGGAAGTTGCTCTAAAACATCCATACGAACATGTAAAGCTTCCAATTTTTGTGAGATGGAAGCCAATAAAGAGAATAAGTCTGTTTCACTTGATTTTCAAAAGTAGCTGTTAGACAAAGGTTAGGACTAACAGGACTGGCAGGAGTGCCTGAATCCATGGCAATCAACAAACAGTCAAAAATGAGCAAACAAACTTGTAAAATGTGTAGAAACAGGCAACCTGATGTCCAGATAGTCAATACTAACCACAGGAAACAAAGTCCAAGTTTCTTCTTTAACGTAAAAGTATTTTATTTTTCAAAAGACAACATTTTCGGCGTGACCCCTGTCACAGCTTCCTCAGAAGAAGACAAGTAAAACAGCTAAACTGGTCTGTTCAAATACTCAGTTAACAGGAAGTGACAAATAATTGCACTTCCTGCACTAATTTGACTCAATAAAAATAATGAATAAAATCATGAATAATCATAAAACTCCATTGAATTATCTATAAATATTGTATGATAAAAGACAACATAAAAATGTTCTTACTAGTGCATTTACATTAACATTGTAAAAAATGATGCATTAAACCCACAAAATAATGTACATATAGGCATTACCTAAAGTAGCTCCTTAGTTTAAGAACACATGAAATGTTACAGTTCTCATTGAGGCCATCTAGCCTAAATGCATCTAAATTCAACTGCCATAAAAGTTCGACACACTCAAGAACTATCTGAAAGGGGCCTCCCTATCGGTTAAAGGTACTTGATCAATACCCATAAAACAAAAAGAGTGGTCAGGGTTACTGCTAACATGTTTTGCTAAGGCATTCTCTAAAAGAGGTTTTTTTATGGCATAAAGGTGCTGGTATATTCTCTCTTTTAGTTTATGATTGGTTTTTCCTATGTAAAAGGAAGGGCAGGAATTACACAAAGCAATGTACACCACTGACTTTGAATCACAAGTAATCCTCTGCTTGATGTTGTATTTTTTATTCCTAACTATAAAGGAATTTCCAGTTCTCATCACTTTACACATGTTGCAGCATCCACATTTAAATGAACCTCTAGGTCTTATGTGACCATAAGTGTTAGAAGTATGCTGTAAAACTGTCAGGTTTTTGAAACCTGACAAAGGAGGGGGCTTGGTAGTGTTCGACAACGTTCAATACACAGAAAAAATGATGCAAGTGTTATCATCTGATGCCTATGTTACTTCTTCCCTTAATGAGATTAATGTAGTTCAAGGTCGTACCCGTGGGTATTTCCTTGACCTTTTCCTAGCAGGCAAAATAGACTTAGAGACATACAACTATATTGACATTATTCAGCCAAAGTTGCCTGTAATGTTCGGAATACCCAAGATACACAAAGACCAAAAGAATCCTCCCATGAGGGCATTAATAGATGGTAGGTCTTCTATGACCTACCCCTGTTCAAAATTGATAGATAGTATTCTATCAAAATATGTAAAGAAAATACCTACTATTTGCAAAGACTCCTGGTCTTTCTTACGTGATATCAACAGTATTAAGTTTGACCTTGAGTGTAACTTTTGACTGTGGATGTCATTGATTTATATACATCCATCCTCACAATGAGGCAGTTGAATGGATTCAACTGCTTCTTAAAGACTTAAATGCACCACAAGTGGAGATTGACGTTGTAACAGAACTGTTGAGCATAGTACTGTCATCAAACATTTTTGTTTTTGAACATAAATTCTATTTACAAAAATGTGGAATAGCCATGGGCTCTCCTTGCGGAGCCAGTGTGGCTAACCTGTTTGTAGCCTTTTGGGAAAACCTTTATATACTATCTAATGAAACTGTAATGCAGAAGATAAAATATTACACTAGGTTTTTGGACGACATATTTATCCTTTTAAAGGGACTGAAGTTGAAGCAAAACTTTTGTAGACTATTTGAACAATTCTACACAATGGTTAAAATTTACTTATAGGTTTTCAACAATAGAAACAGACTACTTGGACGTGAGACTAACTAAAGAAGTAGATGAAGAGATTTATTTGTCTGGCATTTCCAGGAAACAGACGTACTGCAACTCTTTCCTGCACTACACTAGTCTACATCCACCTAGGCAGAAAAAATCTATTGTCAAAGGACAACTGGTACGTGCAGGCAGGATGTGTAGCACTTACAGCGATTTTAAAGCTGAGTGCCAATTTTTGAAAGGTATGTTTATAAACCGGATACCCTGTCCCTCTTTAGAAGGGCTTATAAATGAAGTTGACACTAAAAGAACAAAAGGGTTGTATAAACCACTACTTGATCAATCTAATGTAGGTAGGTCTACTAATGATAATGAATTAGCACACCAAAATTCCTTACTAAATCAGCAGAGAAACTTTTCTTTAAGTTTTATAACCCAATTTAACTTGAATTCAACAGGAATTTGGGCCATTATCTTAAAAACTGGCCACTAGTTATTAATTCCGTTAACTTGATTGACAAGTTAGGTCAGCCCTATGTAATTTACAGGAGAAGTAATAATTTGAAAGAACTTTTACAGCATACTTCTAACACTTATGGTCACATAAGACCTAGAGGTTCATTTAAATGTGGATGCTGCAACATGTGTAAAGTGATGAGAACTGGAAATTCCTTTATAGTTAGGAATAAAAATACAACATCAAGCAGAGGATTACTTGTGATTCAAAGTCAGTGGTGTACATTGCTTTGTGTAATTCCTGCCCTTCCTTTTACATAGGAAAAACCAATCGTAAACTAAAAGAGAGAATATACCAGCACCTTTATGCCATAAAAACCTCTTTTAGAGAATGCCTTAGCAAAACATGTTAGCAGTAACCCTGACCACTCCTTTTGTTTTATGGGTATTGATCAAGTACCTTTAACCGATAGGGGAGGCCCCTTTCAGATAGTTCTTGAGTGTGTCGAACTTTATGGCAGTTGAATTTAGATGCATTTAGGCTAGATGGCCTCAATGAGAACTGTAACATTTCATGTGTTCTTAAACTAAGGAGCTACTTTAGGTAATGCCTATATGTACATTATTTTGTGGGTTTAATGCATCATTTTTACAATGTTAATGTAAATGCACTAGTAAGAACATTTTTATGTTGTCTTTTATCATACAATATTTATAGATAATTCAATGGAGTTTTATGATTATTCATGATTTTATTCATTATTTTTATTGAGTCAAATTAGGGCAGGAAGTGCAATTATTTGTCACTTCCTGTTAACTGAGTATTTGAACAGACCAGTTTAGCTGTTTTACTTGTCTTCTTCTGAGGAAGCTGTGACAGGGGTCACGGCGAAAACGTTGTCTTTTTGAAAAATAAAATACTTTTACGTTAAAGAAGAAACTTGGACTTTGTTTCCTGTGGTTAGTATTGACTATCTGGACATCAGGTTGCCTGTTTCTACACATTTTTACAAGTTTGTTTGCTCATTTTTGACTGATGTACTGCTGTGATTTTGTCACATGGTGCTGTACCACAGTATGAGCTTCACCCTGTGCACACATATGCATCTCGTTTGTTGGACAATTTCCATGTCACATACTTGTTCCACTAACAGATTTGTTTGTTTGTCAATTGCATTATACAGATTATAGGTCACAGGACAGGTTGGATATATGTTTGGTTATCTGTATTGTGCTCACATTGTCATATATCAGAAATACCTTCATTCTAGCAGGTGTTCATATGCACCGTATAACAGCAATGTCTACAATATGTCCCTACTCCTGGCCCTTTGTCCCTGCATTTTGCCAATCTTTATCCAGATGTCCTGCAATGACAGCTTTGTGAGGTAGGTATGCTACAGATACATGACATCAAATGCAAATAGGCCACTGTGATATCCACTGTGCTATTAGGCAGTGAAACCCACTACAAGTGATCATGCAGATATTGCCAGATGTCTGTATGTAACACCTTAACATGCCTGGGGTACTGGTGAGCCAAAACAGTAAAATCTCATACTCACCGGCTTCAGGCTGCTGTACCTCGTATAGAGTTGAGAGACCTAGGTAGTAGGGAGGGAGAGGTATAGTTAGCTGATTCACAGTATGCATTGGTCAACAATTAATGCTACATTTATGCACAGGTACAGTATAAACTATGATATTACACAATTTGTTGTCCTTCACCATAGATGTGCACTTGTGTGCATAACTTAACCCCACCCACTGATTTTATTAATTTATCTATTTTACAGTTTGTTTACCCGGACAGCCCATTGGTCCAAGAAGAGCCTGCTTTCAATGGAGTCCTGTGGAGTAAATCTCCATGAACAGCAATATAATATGCAGACAATGCATTTACTGTTATGCAGTAGTATTGAAGAACGATGGTATTACATAACATTATAAAACATTTACAATTGCAGTGAAAATACGGTTACAAATGTAAAAGGTAAAATTACACACATGTATGTCAACTTGAATAAGAAAACCCCATTGCTGCATATTTCTGTTACATTTCTTAGAATGTGAAATAACACAGGGTTGACATTACAGTTTTACATGAAATCTTAGCATACTTAAAGAAGGATGGGTGATGAGAGGTGAAATTGTTGAATCTAAGAAGGGTGGGACAATAACAAAAAAGAAAAAAAGTAGAGCAGGAGTATGAGTAAATGAGACAAATGAAGATGGTAGTAGTCAGAGAAACTCAGTATGATGAAGGGAAGAGAGAAGTAAAGGAGTGTGAGAAATGGGGAAAAACAGGCTAGTCATGTGTGATGAGAGCAGGAACATTCCCAGAGTCTTTTGAGATGGGAATGAAGCAAGGTCTTAAAGGTAGCGTGGTTGTCTGTAGTACCAATAAGAGGTGGCAAGGAATTCCAGAGGTGAGCTAGGGCAAAAGGTTAGTAGATGTCTGCCTGGAGGATGAGCAGACTTGTGCAGTTAATGAAAATTCTGGTTATTGGATCTTAGAAGTCTGTTGGGTATCTGCATTTTGAAGGTGGATGCAAGGGAGGGGTAGCTGGAGGGATTACAGATGAGTTTATGGACATGAGTAAGTTGAATGTAGGTAGGATGGTTGGGAAGTTCAAGCAAATTTAGCTTGTGTAGGGCATTGCAGTGGTGCTATTTGGATTTATAGCTGGTAGCAAACAGACATTTTCTGATAACAGGAGGATAGCTTTGTTTTTAGAGAAGATTGAAGGTTGGTAAGAAGTGGGGCAGCATATAGGAGACAATGAATGAGGAAGGTGTCAGGCAATACCATTTTAGTAGTGGGAGTGATATAGCCATTATAGTGGTAGGATTCTTCCCTGACATCTGCATCTCAAGACTCTATAGAACACAATTGTAATGCAATCTCAGTACACTGATGTGCACTTTTGGCTTACCTGGACACTCCTTGCCTGTTGCCTGGGTACCACCCAACTCCACAACTGAAAGTTCTTGTGTAGATCTTCTTGTGGGGGCTACTCCAAGGTTGGCCAGGAGCTCCTCCACTGCTGTAAGAGGGGGCTGTGTAGCTGGCCCCCCACCAGTAGTGGAACGGTCCCTCGCTACAGCAGCAGCCCATTGCCGGGCACGCTTAATCAGGTCACTTGCTCTTTGACGTACCTGATCGTACATGCGGCCATGGTGGCCCAAGTTGTTCACAGTTTGGACAATTTCATCCCACAGTGCAGTCCATTCCCCTTGGTTTTGGTGACCCTGACCAAAAAGGATGGTATAGTTCTGCAGGATGGCCTCAGTTATGGTCTAAGTCTCCTGCTCATTGTAGTCTTGATGCCTTGGCATAGAACCTGGAAGACATAAACAGGGAAACACATCACAGGACCTCAGATGTTGCATAGACTTCTTTACAGAGACAGCACATTGTTGCATAGACTTCTTTACATAGACAGCACATGACTAATTGTCAGCGGTGTACACTATATACAAACACATGAGACACAGCACTGTATGAACATGCATTGTACTCCTGGCCCTATTGTGTCATATTCCCCATATGAGGGCTAGTACATTTCATAAACCACCATTCACATTTGTGTAGAAAGGTGACAGTGTCTGTGTTCCTTGCAGATGGGCTGTTAAAGCTGCTCAGGCTTGGCTTGCATACAGTATGTAATGGAGCTGGAAGCATATGTCTGATTTTGTGTAGGTTGCAGACTGGAATGTTATCAGTCCCCAAGGTGACTTGCTATTTTTATGTTTAAGTAGGTGGTTAGCACCTGATCCATGATGATGAGGGTAGTGGTGCGTGTGGTGTGCATATCCACCTATGCTGATGTTGAGCCAGGGTGGTGATGTTTGGCCTAAACGTGTCTGCAGCAGGTTGGCTGTAGAGATGGTGTGTGTGTGTACGTGCTATGATTGACCTCCATTACAGGGTGGTCTGGGTTGTTGCCTATGAGACCCAAATATGTGAAGATGGCCTTCTGGTTGCCCAGAGTGGATGTGTCCAATTTATACTCAAAGTCAGCCTTACAGTAATCCACCTGTGACCTACTATGGTCGTCCAGACAAAGTATGACATGCTGGCCAGTTGGTGCCTACTCCTACTATCCTCTCTACAGCCAATATAGCATCCCATTATGTGCTTTGTGCACTACTGCTGTCCAGCAAAGGGGTTTACTCTACTTTGGTTGAGACAGGTTGTACAAGTTAGGTATTGCTGAGGCCATACAGCTATGTGGGTGGTCATATCAATGTTTGTAGTAGGATGGACACAAGTTCATAATGCAGTTGGACACCTCTCTATTTCCTACATGATACTCCTGCTTATGGCAGTACCCATGTCTGTGTCAGGGCAATGCAACCACCATTAACTGTGGAAGTGTAACTCTGTTGGATGCACACACATTAACATTACACACGTGTACAACATGTACAGCTCAGTTACATGGTGTTTTACCATCCCATGTCAGGTGTTATGAGGCAACCAGGTACACCTACCCATACATGCATACATCTGTACAGGTAATAACTGCTATACATTTCTGTTCTATGTCAGTATGACACAGTGTGATAACACTTTTTTTGCTCAGTCATTCCTGTCAACCTGGTAGGGGGCAACATGTGGAGGATGCTGTAAATACATGGCGGGCTATGGACCAACATTAGTGACACTGTCTTCACATTGCTGTAACACACATACACCATTTGATATTTGGGTAGCCTTTGCATTCACACGCATACCCTGGAGGATGTGTGTGTGTGTGAAAGCTAGGTTAAGAAGGGTGGTGAGGATTGCTGATCAGCAGTATGGTTTCAAGCCAGGAAAGATCAGTACAGATGTGATGTTTAGTATGAAAGTGTTGATGGAGACGTACAGAAGAGGTCAGAAATAGCTGCATTGTGTCTTTGTGGACTTACAGACAGCATGTGGCAGGATGCCTAGAGAGGAGTGGCAGAGGAATCTGTAAGAATGTTACAGGATATATACAAGGCTACTGTGACAGCAGTGAGTTCTGGTTTGGGAGTGACAGGTGCATTTAAGGTGGAGGTGGAAGTACATCAGGGAGCAGCTGTGAGTCCTTTTTCATGTGCAGTGGTGATGGGCAGCTTGACAGACATGATCAGACAGGGGTCCCTGTTGACTGTGCTGATTGCAGATGACATTGTGTCCTTTACTGAGAGTAGGGAACAGGTTGAGGAGGCCCTGGAGAGGTTGACTTATGGTCTAGAGAAGGGAGGAATGTTGGTCAGCAGGACTAAGACAGAACATATGTGTGTGAATGGAAGGAAGGATGGAGGAATGGTGAGGATGCAGGGAGTAGAGTTTGCAAATGTGGATAAATTTAAATACTTGAGAACAACAGTTCAGAGTAATGGGGAGTGTGGGGGAGAGGTAAAGAAGAGAGTGCAGGCAGGATACAGGTGGTGGAGAGGAGTGTCAGGTGTAATTTGTGACAGATAAGTACTATTAAGAGTGACAGTGAATGTCTACAAGAGGGTGGGGAGCCCAGCTGTGTTATATGGGTTGTAGACAGTGGCATTGAAAAATAAGGCAGGAGTCAAGAGGTGGATGTGGCAGAGTTTATGACATTAAGATTTGCACTTGATGTGATGAGGGTGTACAAGATTAGGAACATGTATGTTAGGTGGTCAGCCCAGGTTGGATGGCTTGGGGACAAAGGCAGAGAGTGGCAGGATTATGTTTATTTGGACATGTGCTAATTGCATGTGGAACAGCTGTGGTATCATTCCTATGGCCAATTGCATGGAAACACACTTCTATAACTAAGCACTTCATGTGGGCATAGGCCCTTTTCCTTCACTGTGAGCAGGACTTCATGTGGGTGTCTGACAAACAGCATCACAGAGGGTAGTTGGAAATACCTCTTAACAACAAACACTGTAGAGACAGCCCAACAAACTGGAGGAGGATGTTCCACACATGGGGACAGAATGTAAGTATTGCTATTATACATTTGAAGTAATGTTAATTTAACAAGGTTTGTGTGGATATGGCTGATCTGCATGATTTAAAGACTGACATGACAGTGTTATGTGGTTGAGAAAACTCTCACCTGTAGGGCTATCTGCAGATTGGCCAGAGTTTGGTGTCTTAGATTTGGTGTGTTACTCACACATTGTTTGTCTTTATAAATCCAGTAGCATACTCTGAGGATTGCAGTCAGCAAATGGTAACATCCATGTGCATTTCTGACTTCATATCCCTCAGAAGAGATATGTTACAACAAACCCTGTTACATCAGCAATTTTCTCAGTTTATAACAGCAATATGTCAATGATGGCCCTGTGTTTGTGCCTCTGTCTCCTAAGTCTGTCACCCTTTGTCCATATGTCATGCAGTAAGAGGTGGATATGTACGGTATATCATTATTTACTGACATCATTCCTGATATCAACCCAGTGATATATCAGACTGCCAGACATGTTATGTATAGGAGGCCTTATATTTGAGGACAAAGCCTAGACATTCTGTTTGTTTCATACTTGGGTAGTATCCCAGGTTATATGCAGTCAAACTTGCATGTATTGTATCATTAGTAAGTAAGAGTAGATTGCAGATTGTAATACTGGAACTATGCACCCCTGCATGCAAAGCTGGACTCTGAGTACTGACTATCTTGTTCTTGGTGTTTGAGCTGTATGTTTTTATGTATCTCCTATTGGATATTGATCTGATATGTTGATATTAACTGTAGACTACCATGTTTTTAGGACATGTCATTGAGGACTGCTGTCATGTAGTAATGGTATACCTTTCAGTTTCAGATGTCTATCTTTCAAAACATTCATCCTAATGCATAACCTGTTGACTATCTACTTTCTGTCTGGCCTCTGTACAGATATGCAGCAGTCAGGTATTGCTACAGCCATACCACTATGTTGGTGCCCACATTGTATTGTGCTGTGGGCATGGACTTGGCTGCTAATTCCTACATATGGGACATTCCCTAATGTGGGCCTTGCCCCTCTTCCTTGCCTGTGTGAGGGACATTACAGAAGTGGTGACCTACAGATTCATATACAGTAGGTGGCAATTCATCACAGGACAGGACATGTGAAGACACCCAACCAACATGGGGGACATATTCCCAGATTTGTGAACAGATTCTATGTCATCAGTGCTGTTATACACATGCTGGATTGATAGATTGACAAGATTTGTGTGGATATGCATTTAGTAAGTAATGTCACGACTCACAGTGATATGTCTCTGACATACCTCTCTACTGGCATGCTGTCCACAGACTGGGCACATGTCTGCCTGTTATGTTTTGTCTGTTCCCCAGACAGTTTTTGTCCTTGGTAAATCAGCCGTGCACTCTGGGGAATGCAGTCAGTAAATATTCACATCTGTTGGTATTACCAACGTCATATTCCTCATAAAGGATGTTACAACAAACCCAGTGACATCTGCAACTGTCTCAGTGTATGACAGCAGTATGTCCAATCTAGCCCTGTGTTTGTACCTCTGTTCCCACCTAGTGATATAGGGCTTCATGCCTAGGTTAGTGAGCTATTGCATGATTCCTGAGTGGGGATTGTTATCAAAGGCTTTGGCCAGATCAAGGTAGGCTGCATATGACATCTTGCCTTTATCCACAGCTCAGGTGACTGACGCCAAGATGTTTACCAGGTTGAATGACCAGGTATGACCTACCCTTCACACAAGTAAACTATGTGGTATCCTGATTCTTCAGATTCCCATATCCCTGTTTATTAGGTGCATGATGATGCATTCCATAGCTTTGCATAACAGACTTTTCAGGCAGTTGAGGCAGTATTTCACAGGGTCTGTAGTCACACCTCATTTGGGGAGAGGGGTGACTGTAGCAGTGTACAATTCAGTAGGGACAAAGCCTGAGGTGAGGCTGTGCTTGAACAGGGCACACAGGTGAGGTGCCAGGTCACTCTGTAATTCATGTAGAACGCATCCAGGGATATTGTCAGGTCACATAGAAGCTGTATTCCTTGCCTTGGACAGTGGTATTTTAAAATGTGCTGCAGTAATACTGTGTGCCTGGCAGTGTACTGGTATTGTGATTTGTCCTTGGGGGGAGAGAGGGGTAAAGTTTGCACTCAAGATGTCAGCCAGTATACTGGCATTATTTGTTGGCTCAGTCTGGGAGGTACCATTGTCTAGTAACTCAGAAGAAATCTTGGTATTGCCATGGAGATTCTTTACCTAACTGTATGAGGCCTTGTGGTTGTCTTTACTATGTGCTCCAATTCTGTTCTCACAGCTAACTTTGTGGTATTTGATGAGGGATCTCAACTTTTAATTGAGGCTGATAAGGGTTTATTTCCAGTCTTTGGACTTCACCTTATTCCATATTGGTTCCCCTCATTCTGTTGTATAGTTTCTTTATGGCAGGGGACCACCAGATCAGCTTTCTTTTTGGAGGTGAGGGTCCTGGTTGTATTGGGTATGGCGGTATCCATGCATTTGTATACGTGTTCATAGTGCATTGTTGTTTGATTCAGCTGTCATGCAACTAGTCTCAATTTGCATGGCTGCCATGAGGTAAGCCACCTCTGATTTTAGGAGGCCATAGTTAGCATTAGAAAGGCTTTTCATGGTGGTTACCTGTGCAGTGGGGGATGGGAGGGCTGTGGATTTCCAAAGGTGATTAATTTGTGTTCAGATATAACAAGGGAGGAGTTGACTATTGGTGTAGAGCAACAGTCGCCCATGTTAGGAAGGACCAGGTTGATGTGACGGGTATGTGCATCGCTACATGAGTAGCTTTCCCAGTTAATGGTGGGGTAGTTGAAGTCAACCAGTATGAGAGTGTTAGGTTAGACACTAATATTCTCCAGGGTGTTTAGGGACATGGACTGTGAGTCTTGGGACATCTTTGGGGACCTATAGCAGGCTACAACCTGAACCATTGTCTTACCCAATGTTAGCTACACCTACGGGATCTATAATGCATAATGTTGGTCTACCACTCTGGAAGTGTGTGCATCCTTAATGAATATGAAAATACCATCACTTTTGATGTTTCAGTCCAGGTTCTGCAGCCAAAAGTTGTGGAATGAGTTATAGGCTGGTAGTGCAGGGGTGGTTCCTGCTGCCTTTAACCAGGTCTCTGTTACAGCACAGATGTCATTGTTCCACATTTTAAGGGATACTTCCAGTAAGTGTATTTTCCGATTTACACTTCTAGTCTGCAGCACCATGACCCTCTGATTGCATGTGTTTGTAGCTGTCATATATTTCTGTATATTTATTTATACATATTCATATATTTATGTATATGTGTATGTATTTATTCACCTTTCTATATATATGTATGTATGCATATATGTGGATATAAATGTGGATGTATCTCTCTCTCTCTCTCTCTATATGTATATATATATATATATATATATATCTATATATTTATATATATATATACGTATTATGTATAGATTTGTCCACATATATGCATCTCCATATATATATACATGTATATATAGAGTACCTGACTAATTCTACAGACTCTTTTCCCTACTGTTGAATGACTGTACTAACTGATATGTTTGGAATGTCATCAATGTTTTATAGAGCCCAGATGGTGTAATGGTACATTGCTTTGATAGTTGTTTATAGCGCCCTGGCTTCAAGACTTGGCACGCCTAATAGTTTTGTTGCAAGGCAGAACAGTTTTGCTGGGGAGGAATTGATAAGGGCAATAATTGAAAGAGGTTGATAGTTTGGGCCTCTTCACCCCGATTTAGACAGCCTTTGGTCACATTTGTTGCAGTACGAGGTTCAGAGTGTGGATCCGATGTCCGACTTCACTATATATATATATATATCTATATATATATATATATATATATATATATATATATATATATATGTGTGTGTGTGTGTGTGTGTGTGTGTGTGTGTGTGTGTGTGTGTGTGTATGGTTTCACTTCAGAATCCTGAAATATCACAATCCTGAACATCATAATCAGGAAGCCCAAAATCCTGAATCCCAAAATACTGAAAACACACAGGCTACATATACTGACTGTAGATAATACAAACCATATGGCATTGCACCAAAAATAAGCAGGGGGGCAAGCCACCCTGCACACCCATGAGGGGGGATGCACCCCCACACCCCCTGCAACTTAAATATATCAACTCCACGATTGCACTTCACTATACTATCATGAGTTATGTTGTAGTATACCAAGTTAAAAGGGAACATTACTAAGGTTACAACAGGCAGTCATGAAACGTGATGGTATATTTGCCATTTTTTTCTGTGAAGTGCAATCTTGGAGTTCATATATTTAATTAGCAGGGGGTGTGGGGGATACAGCCCCCACATGGGGGGTGCAGGGGTGCTTCCCCCCTGCCTATACCTGATGAAAAGTGCCATCCTTTGACTTGTATGTGTTTCTGTGATTGAGATTCTTTGTACTGGAATATTGTCATTCTTTCTGTCCTGTATATTTTCAGTATTTTGGGATTCAGGAATTTGAGTTTTCAGGATTTTGAATTTCCAGGATTTTGGGCTTCTGGATTATGAAGTTCAGGATTGTGATATTTCAGAATTCTGAAGTGAAACTGTATATATATATATATATATATATATAAATGTATATATATATATATATATATATATATATATATATATATATATATATATATATATATATATATATATATGTATGTATATATATATTAAGCATAAAATGATATTCCACCACCACCAGCATACAATGGTAATAAACAGAATCTCAAACGATAGTAGCAATTCTGCCAAATATCCTTTATTGGCCAACAAACAGTGAGAGCAACCAATTCCAAACTGGTTTCACCCCTTAGGTGATATCAGTGGAAAAGTACTTCATACAATATCCGTTCCTTCTCTATATACCCCAAATTAAAGGAACAAATCCATTTTTAAAGGTACCAGTCATTTAAAAATACAGTGATGTGGATAAAATACATTCACCAAGCAGCAATACACTTCTTATACATTTTTATACACTAACAAGGCACATTATGGATTTTATAAAGATTTTTTTTAAAGATATTCATTCAAGCCAGGTTTATATAATGCCCCTAGATTCAAAATCCATGACCTTTCATTTTTATCTAGCACTCTATGTTTATCAGTTTCTGTTAAATTTGCCTTATATATAGTGTCAATTCCTATAAATACAAAATGTGCAGTTGTATGGTCTATCTCATGTTTATAAAGGGCACTACAAACACATTGACATTTAATATCACTTAGATGGACTGCTACTTTACTCTTGAAAGACCTCAATGTCTAGCCCACATAGAAGGGCCCACACTGGCAAATAGCCATATAGATCATCCATTTTGTCTGACATGTAATCAGCTGTTGTACATCATACACTCTAGGCGTATTAATAGAAGTAAAGGATTTGGTTTTCAAAATAACTTTACAATATACGCAGTTCCCACATCGGTTACATCCTTTAACAACATCAAATTTATGTTTTTTACTATCCATTCTTTTATACCCTGCGAGGGACTCTCCTAGATTTTTACCTCTCCTATATCCAAATTTGCAATAATCTGTAAGGTGTTCTTCAAAAAATTGGTCGGTTTTGAGAATATACCAATGCTTGTTAACTATACCCCGTAATTTATATGTATTTGTACCATATGATGTTACAAATCTAAATTGGCTTGTTCTCCTACTTCTGCTCCACTCTGTCTATTAGTCTGTACTATATTTCTTTCTAAATGGGATGCCCTCCTTTCTTCAGTTTTAATAAAATTTTTATTATAGCCCCTCTGGACAAATCTATTCCCCATTAATCTTACTCCTTTTTGATAGTCATCATTATCACTACAAATGCGGCGCAACCTTTGAAACTGGCATTTAGGTATATTCAAAATGATGTATTTTGGATGGCAACTATCAGCTCTTAATATAGAGTTCCTAGTAAATGGTTTTCTATACAAGCCTGTACTCAGGGTCCCATCTTCATTCTTTGTAACATGTACATCTAAGAAATCAATAGCAAAAAAACAGTTGAGAGATGGCAGGTTCTATTATAGACTGCCTTTAGATCCTACTGTTGACCTCAAATGGAAAATTGATGATACCTTAAAAGAATATAAGGAAAAAGGCTACATTACAAATGCCTTACTAAAGGAGTTAATAGTAGATAATCCTAGGTCCCAGTCATTTTATATATTACCAAAGATACATAAAAATATTTTACCCCACCTGGTAGGCCTATAGTTTCAGGGTTAAGATCCTTGACTGAACCGTTCTCTGCCTATTTAGAAGTACAGTTTAAAACTTTATTAACACTGGTAAGATCTAGAATAAGGGATACAAATGAATTTTTGAAACTGGTTGATGACATCCTAATAACAGAAGATTTTTTTATTTGCACCTTAGATCTGCAATCATTGTATACTAGCATCCTGCACCACGGAGGGCTTGAAGCAATACAATGCTGGTTGCTAAATTATGGGGAATATTCTGTTGAACATTGTTATTTCTTGCTGCATTTGGTAAGAATTGTGTTAGAAAATAATGTATTCGTTTTTGGGAATGAATGCTATTTGCAAGTGAATGGAACAGCGGTGGGTACAACATTTGCCCCAGTATACGCTGATTTGTTTATGGGGTACCTAGAGTGTTGCATGATATATGATGAAAATGTTCCCTTTAAGTCTAACTTGATAATGTGGTGACGTTATCTTGACGATTGCTGGGCCATTTGGTCTGGCTCTAAAAAAAGCTGGAAAATGTTTGTAGAACATTTGAAGTTCAATGTATTTGATATTGTTTTTGTGGACAGGATGGAAAAAGTAGCTCCTGATTTCTTAGATGTACATGTTACAAAGAATGAAGATGGGACCCTGAGTATAGGGTTGTATAGAAAACCATTTACTAGGAACTCTATATTAAGAGCAGATAGTTGCCATCCAAAACACACCATTTTAAATATACCTAAATGCCAGTTTCAGAGGTTGCGCCGCATTTGTAGAGATAATGATGAATATCAAAAAGAAGTTAGACTAATGGGGAATAGATTTATCCAGGGGGGCTATAATAAAAATGTTATTAAAATTGAAGAAAGAAGGGCATCCCATTTAGAAAGAAATATAGTACAGATTAATAGACAGGGTGAGGCAGAAGTAGGAGAACAAGCCCCATTTAGATTTATAACATCATATGGTACAAATACATATAAATTACAGGCTATAGTTAACAAGCATTGGCATATTCTCAAAACTGACCAATTTTTTGAAGAACACCTTACAGATTATTGCAAATTTGGATATAGGAGAGGTAAAAATTTAGGAAAGTCCCTCGCATGGTATAAAAGGATGGATAGTAAAAAACATAAACTTGATGTTGTTAAAGGATGTAACCCATGTGGGAACTGCTTATATTGTAAAGTTATTTTGAAAACCAAATCCTTTACTTCTATTAATACACCTAGAGTGTATGATGTACAACAGCTGATTACGTGTCGGACAGAATGGATGGTCTATATGGCTATATGCCAGTGTGGGGCCTTCTATGCAGGCCAGACATCTAGGTCTTTCAAGAGTAAAGTAGCAGTCCATCTAATGATATTAAATGTCAACGTGTTCATAGTGTCTTTTATAAACATGAGATAGACCATACAACTGCACATTTTGTATTTATAGGAATTGACACTATATATAAGGTGAATTTAACAGAAACTAATAAACATAGAGTGCTAGATTAAAAAGAAAGGTCATGGATTTTGAATCTAGGGGCATTATATAAACCTGGCTTGAATGAATATCTTTACAAAATCTGTATAAAATCCATAATGTGTCTTGTTACTGTATAAAAATCTATAAGAAGTGTATTGCTGCTTGGTGAATGTATTTTACTCACATCACTGTATTTTTAAATGACTGGTGCCTTTAAAAATGGATCTGTTCCTTTAATTTGGGGTATATATAGAAGGAACGGATATTGTATGAGGTACTTTTCCACCATTGACGCCTAAGGGGTGAAACCAGTTTGGAGTTGGTTGCTCTCACTGTTTGTCGGCCAATAAAGGATATTTGGCAGAATTGCTACTATCGTTTGGGATTCTGTTTATTACTATTGTATGCTGGTGGTGCTGGAATATCATTTTATGCTTGGTACGTATTTTTGGACTATTCCGAGCACACCTTGAATTTCATGTGCACCGGCTTTACTTTTGTGATTTATATATATATATATATATATATATATATATATATATATATATATATATATATATATACACACACACACACACACACACACACACACACACACACACACACACACACACACACACACACACACATTTTTCCTACTGTTGAATGACTGAGCTGCATGGTATGTTTGAATAAACATCAGACATATCTACAGCTCAGATGGCTTAATCATAACTTGCTGTGGCTATGGTGTGTAGGGTACTGGCTTCAAGACTTGCAAGGGCTGATTATTTTGTTGCTGGGCAGAACAAGGGCTGTTGGATACAAAGTGACTAAGGCACTTTTAAGCAGTTGTAAGTGGGTTTGCGTGGCGGTAAGCAATGCTAACGTCCGGTTAACTATGCTGACAGACAGCCTTAACAGTGCTTAACCTGTGTAGCCATCGCTTAACATCACACAAACAGGGTTACTCCCACTTACTACTGCTTACTCCCACTTACCCCAGCGCTAATATATTTAAAAGAAAAGAAAAAGGGGTGATAGGAAAGTGGTGAAAATGGGGGCACAAAGAGGGTAAAACAATATGAAAGATAATGAGGTATGTGCAGGATGAATGTAGGGAAGGTCCGTAGCTGTCCATTTCTTCTACAGCAACAACTGTGCATATATACTGAATTTGGAGGTACATTTGGACATTCAACCCCCTGAGAGAGAGGGGTGAGAACAACAATAATGTGTTGTGAAGCCAGTTAGACAAGATTATGTGTCCAGTGTACACGTATGTGAAATGGACAGTTATGTATGGGGCGACATTTTTTTTGGGAACAGATTGCCCTTTTTTTTTTAAGGTGAGAGTGGGATGTTGGGAAAGGATAGTAGATATATTTGGGGAGGTAAGTTGAGTAGGAAGACAGACCAGACAGACAAGACAGCATACAGGGATGGTATATCACACATGTGGGGACTAAACACCTTGGACGGGGAGGGGTGTTTGGTAATTGGAAGCCCATGAGCCCCCAAATGGATACAGTGGGACTGATGTCCCAACCCATGGGCAGTCACCACTGCACCTTCACACCCCCGAAGGTGGCTGTGCTGGGGACTGAGCAGGAGGGGCAGGCTGACCCTCTAATTGCACCATGTAGCCCTCAAGCTGGTGTAGCAGACCTCCAAATTCCTTGTAGAGCTCAATACACACCAGACCCCGGACCTGCCTTTGGGTGACAGGATCTTGTCCACACCCACACCCGGGGGGGGCGAGGTCCATCCCCTGAGGTGGTTCCACCCGAAGGTGGTGCAAGACCATCGGATGAGGAGGTCCAGGGGTAGGTTCCAGACATGCTGGGGCCCGGTGCCATGGCCAGATGAGATGGGAGAGGCAGATCCACTGGGATTGGTCTTCCCTGACATGCTATGGTGTTGCAGTTTTAGAACATATGTTAGTTAGTAATGGTAAATACATTCCAGGATTAGTTATAACGGCATGCATGACTATTCCCATTAACCCAAAACAACAGATTTGGAACATTTGCATAGCAAACAGAATGCATGCATATATGGAACCACAGTGGGCATTACACCAGCATGCAGGTTACATTGATAGTAACAAGCCACCAATGATAGTATTTGAACAGGGAACATTAATTGGAACAAATTCCAACATTTGTAGAACAACAAGACACATGTCACAACAGTAGATTTGATGGAAAACATACCCATTCATTTATGTGTTTAGATTATTGTTGAAGATATGGTGGGGGAGAGATGTCAGTTAACAAATGTAGATTTTTGTAGTGGTCATAGCTTTAATGATCATTGCTCTACTCATTACTCTACAGATATTATGGCAACAACTATGGCCTTGGGTCGGGCAGTGGTATGTTTGTACACAGTATAATTACAGCCTTCTTATAGCTACTTTATACGTTCTCTTTCCTGGAAGACCTGTGGAGGGAATGTTTGTTAATACTACATGACTGTTTCTACCCATATTGACATAGTTAGGGTTACATATGTGCACTCATACTGTATGTGTGTGTGTGTGTGTGTGTGTGTGTGTGTGTGTTACTGACACATTCTGCCTTGATTTCTATCGGTCACCCTGGTTGTTGTTAGCAGGGACCAGTAGCTGTGACAGCATGACACTTTTGAATATTTCTTGGGGGAGACCACTTGGTGTATATTGTCACTTATCTTGGTGTCATTTGCAGCCTTGGGGTTGGACCATGGGTGTTGGACACAGTATAACTGCAGCCTTCTTATAGCTACTTTATACCTTCTCTTACCTGGAAGACCTGTGGAGGGAATGTTTGTTAACACTACCTGACTGTTTCTACACATTTTCACAAAATAGTAGTTGAAATTATGCATACATCTTACTACAACTCCCTGGATTTGAATCGTGGCTGTTTCTGCTAGAAATATAACAAGTATGTGTTTCATCAGAAGGAGCTATTGAGAAACTGCTGTCCTTTCTTTGAATGACTTCTTTCTCATTCTCTCTTTGTTGTACAATCTGACCTTGTAATTACAACATTGTTATACATACATTCCTATACATACCTTTTGACATAGCACAGTGTGGAAAACACTGGTTAACACAACGTTACTATTCAGATATCAGAGCTTGGTGGGTGACATTTTTAATATCAGTTAATCTTATGTCTTATAGAGGCACTAACTTTGTCAGATGAGACTTGATTGTTTAATGCTTTCAGAGCTATAGTTGCTATGCATAACCTGCACACATTTCAAATCATACCATACCAGAGTAAACACAACAAGTCCAGGGTTTTGAATTTTATTGACAGGCAGTTACAGTTTTATTTATATATAACCTATATGAGACTATTACTGTAAGATTGTCTGCTTTATTCAATACAAACCATTCACATTTTTAATACTGCCAGGTGACATTCTACTCCTGTATATTTATTTGGTATGAATACTACAAGCTAGATTGTTATTCACCAGCTTTGCGATTCAGCCTTTGGAACCTGCTGGCATGGGCATCCTGGTTCACAGCCTGCTCAGCTGGAGCTGTAATGAAGAACATTTATGCATACCTATCCATCACATTCACAGGCTGGACTTTGGTAAACAGTTGTTGATATGAATACTTACACATGCCAAAGACATCACCCCTCTGCCATGCTTCTTGGACCCACTGGTCCAAGAGCTCCCTCTTCCTCTGCTTCAAGTCGGCATAGTGGTGCCAGACCTGCTCACCAGTCCGACGGATGCCAGTGGCACTGGTGAGGTCACGGGCGAGAGTTTCCCAGGCCTCTGCTTTATATTGGGAGCCCTGGTACTGGTCCTGCAGAAGTCTCACTTCATGGTTTTTAACAAGAAGTCCTACCATGAGACTGGACTCCTGTATGCCCTAGTGCTGCGCCCAAAAGCACTTGCCCTCTCTACCACCTGCCATACTGCCTACAGTGGGGAGCTACAACCAGTTATGAGCTGTATTCCCATCTGTGAGTTTTAAATACATCTGATTTCCCACCCTTTGCCATGATTGGATGGTTTTGAATATGCTGAGCTAAGCTATGAGCAAAGCTGCTTAGCTAAGGTTGGTAGTGCTTAAAGGGGCAGCTTCAGCACTGCTTACCAATGAGCAGATCCACTTAGCTGGGCTACTCATTGCTTAGCATTCATATTTACACAATGCTTACACCCGGTCACCATAGCTATGCAATGCTTAGCATTGCTTATGTTTTATTTTATGGACTACCACCTGTATGGGATTAATTCATCATTCCTGACATATTATAAATTTGTTTACCTTCCCTGAAATCCCCCAATGTGCTTTCATTACATTTATTCTTGTGTGAATATACTGTATGAGGCACTTGTATTTATATGGGGGTTTTACAACTTTATTACACTGGCACCTCACATCTAGACCTACTACATTACTCTGGTTAACAAATATGTGTTATTTACTACCTAATTATTAAAAAAAAATAATGTACTGCTTTCACATGTAAAATCCTAATTGGCTTTACTGGGGATCGAACCGGGAATGACTACCTGTATACTGCATCACTATGTTTTGGAGTATATACCTATTTAGCTCCTTATGATGTGCAAGCTAGGCTAAGCAGAGCTGTGCAATGTGCACACCCACTCGGCTACGCTTAAACTTTACTGGGGACTGAAAAAAAATTAAACTGTTGTGTTTTATTTTTTTACTGTAGGGGTATGCACGTTGATTTCTGCAACATTATCTGTGGGGGGCTGTGCTTTCACAATGGTGATGACATGGGAGGCTTTGTATTTGGGGTATGCTCCACGGATGCTAACAGTGTCCACCATACCTCTCAACTGTACAGATTGTCACAGACTGCCCAGATATTTGCCTTATTTTTGGCCCATTTTTCATAGAACTGTGACTTTCTGATGGATTAGTGGTAAATCATTAAAGATTGCAGTTAAAAATACTGACAGACATTTGAGTTTTAGACTTCATACCTTTCAGCACATTCATACAAATGCATTAACTATTATATGTTATATTCACACAGATAGACACCTTTAGGTACTGACCTGGGCTAGCTGGTTGATTGTTTTTTCTCTTCTCACAAATTTCTCCAAGTCCTGGTCCATAGCCAGCCCCCCTTTTCTTGTTCTCCTAACATAATCCTATTGTAAGCTTCCCAGCCCTGTCAATCCTGTCTGTTCCCTCCATCTTCCTCTTGAGAGTTTACTTATTTCTCCCCTGTGTTGTGTTGCCATCTTTAAATACTAAAACCCCCTGTCTGACTACACTCTGTTTCTGTCTATCCCATGGGCATCCCTCAGTAGTGTCCACAACTACAAGTACCATTTGTGATATAGAAGATTCAATGGAATCTGTTTCTGTTTAATTTATTTTAAGAGACTGTGCACTGATGTGTTAAAACGTCTGCTATGCAACTTGCTTAAGTGTATAACCCCACCTGTACAATTTCTATGCTCTCTCGGTCATTTCCTAATTAGAATGCAGTTGTAGGTTTGCTTACTTTAAGGAAGTAATCACCTTTTACTGATATAAACTTGCTGCATTTCACTGTTTACAATTTGGAAACACACTGTTTCAGCTTGACTTATTCTGATTGTATTAAACAGCTTACTAGAACACATTGCTCTCACTGCTTTTAAAATGTTTAAGTGTACAACTTCACCTGTAAAATACCTATACTGTCTTGGTCATTTCCTATTTAGTGTGCAGCTGTAGGTTTAATTACTTTAAAGTAATTACCTTTTACTGTTAAACTTGCTGCATTTTGCTGTTTACAATTTGGAAATGCACAGTTTTAGATTGAGTTAGTCTGATTTTTTTAAAAAGTTTACTAGAATACATTGCTGTTACTGCTTTTAAATTGGTACTGAGTGCTCTCATCAATATTCAGCCACTGTGCTGTTTCAACCTGTGTTAGTTAGATTTTACTACTTAGCTTATTTTGAGTGCCTGTACTGTTACTGTATCATGTGGAAACTGAGTGATTTTACTGTAATTTTATGTCCTGCCACCATGTTGCTCAGTTCTGTTGGCATGCATTACTAAGTAGCAACAAATAGCTGGAAAAGTGTACTGGCAATGAATTCCTCTGCATTCTGTGAAATTAAGGTGGTAATAGACTGAATTTCATATTACTGAGCAGGGTGACTTTCTTATTAATTATCACTGCTTGTTCCTTGACTAATTTATTTGATTAGATACTGCTTAGCTGAACTACTTAAATTGTGGTATTTCCTTGCCTGTCTCTTATTTCCACTTATTTACTTCACCTACCCCCCTTTTCTGGCTTCATATTAACATCTCTCTCTCTCTCTCTCTCTCTCTCTCTCTCTCTCTCCTTACAGTCCCTTAAACCCATTCAAAGGTCCAACAAAAAAAAAAAACCTGAAGCAATTGCCTGCATACAAGAACACGAAGAGTGGAACCCCGTACAAACCAGTAAAAGCCACTGCAAGTTCTACTTTTATCAACAGACTGTGAGCAGTGTAGGTCTATTATAATGTTCTCTTTGTGATACTCCTACTGATTCTTCTGCTGTGCACACTTATGGATCCCCCCTTTTCCTCCCATTTACTGTAACAAATATATACATCTTTCCAAAGCTTTGCATTTATTTTATATTCTTATATTTTATTTATCTTGTTTATCACATTTCTTTTATATTCTTATATTTTATTCTCCCATTTATTGTAACAAATATATACAGTTTCACAAAGCTTTACATTTATTTTATATTCTACTTCCCTGATGCTCTACTAAGTCTGCTTTTGAATTCACACAGATAAACAGACACCTTTAGGTACTGACTAGCTGGTTCATTGTTTTTCTCTTCTCACAGCTTTCTTCAAGTCCTGGTCCATAGCCACCCCCCCTTTCTTGTTCTCCTAACATAATTCTAGTGTAAGTTTCCTAGCCTTGTCAAACCTGTTTTCTAACAGCTTTCTCCTGGCTCTTATCCTGCCCCTTTTCTCGGTCTCCGAACATAATCTTATTGTAAGCTTCCTAGCTCTGTGAGTCCTGTCTATTGTATCCCTCTTCCACTTTAGAGTTTACTTATTCCTCCCCTGAGCTGCAGCACCATCTTTAATACTAAAAACCTCTGCCTGACCACACTCTGTTCTATCTGTCCACGGGCATCCCTCAGTAGTGTGCACTTATTGCATGTCCCTTTCTAAAACTCCTGGCATAACTACATTATTTTCCTACTTCTCAGTGAACTGCAGCTCCCCATTGGTGTATAAATAATAAAAACAAACAGAATGGTAATATTCAAACCAAAATGATAGGCTGCCCTATTTCTGTAGTTGCTAACCTTCTCACTGATTGTTTTCTGTTTGGCAACTGCTGCTCCTCCCAGAAGGTGTAACCCTCTCCGTTCACCCTTCAGACTCACTCCGCTCCCCTACCCTGCGCCCAAATTCCACCTGCCCCACTACCTGTACTTTTATACATCCCCTAACTCCTCCCCACCCAACACCTCTCCAATCATAACACACCTAAGCCAAACCCCATCCACCTGTAGATCTACATAACCCCAAACATCCACCCCTCCTATAATGCTCTACAGAACATCTCTACTTATAACCCCATTTGCCCTACTAATCTCTCTCTCATCTCTTACCTATCTCACACTTTTTTCCAACCCTTGTCATAACTCTCACACACACTCTACTACATCTTACCATCAGCCTCACTTCCCATCCTACTCATCCATCTCACATGAACTCTTTACCTCTAACCTAAATTATTTCTTCAAACCAAAACTGCTCCCAACCCAACCTTCCCCTGTACTCCCCTCTTAAATGTGATACCAGAAAATCACTACTCTCACACAATCCAAGCTACCTTTGCCCAACACACTGCTTCACTCTTCCACTCCATCACATCTCTCTCTCTCACTAGCCGGCGACATCCACCCCAATCCCGGACCCATCTCCAACATCTATCTCACCAAACCCTCCTCTCAACCCACAAACTCAAAGTCCATTCACCTTACAACACTTAATGCATAAAGCCTAAAAAACAAAATTCCTAACCTCCATGCCTGGCTCTCCCATAACCACACTGACATTACTGCCATTTCTGAAACCTGGCTGCAAACCTATATAAAAGATAGTGAAATCCTACCACCAGGTTTCCAAATCATTTGCAATGACAGAGCCCACAAAAAAAAAGAGGTGGAGTAGCAATAATCTACTCCCTACTCCAATAGAATACCAACCTTTGCCAACACTGAAGTTATAATAGATTTACTAAAAATAAACAACCAGAAGTCTGTATGTATCGCTGCCCACTATATCCCCCCTGGTGATAATATCAAAACTCTTGAAAACATCCTGTCCTGGTTCTCCTCCAATATAAAAAATGAAACCTATATACTTGGTAATACCAACATCAACTGGAATACTATTAATTCTGAAGCCTCATCCCACACAATCAACTTGTACAACTTCTCCCAACTAATACAATCTCCAACCAGACCAAATAAAGATGGTACCTCAGGTACCATCATTGACTGGATCCTAACAACTCACCCAAACCTTATCACCAAAGCCAAAGCATTACCTAATCCTCTCAGTGATCACCTACCAGCCTTCGCCGACTGTCTCCCATCTCCCATGCATAAACAACACCACTACATCCAAACCCGCAATCTCTCATCTTTCAACCCTCTAACTTTCTCCGAATGCTTAAAGCATACTGACTGGTCCCCTCTAAAACCCTTCCTCTAGATGATGCCATTTTCTACTTTAACCACACATCCCTAACCCTTCTCAAGCAGCAAGCCCCTCTCAAACCAAATGCATCAAAACCAATCCCTGCCCATGGCTATCAAAAGATACTAAACTAGCCTTGCACCAAAGGGACAAAAAATGGAAACAATATCAAAAACATAAAAACTCTAACACCGTCCTAGAGTATAAGCAACTATGAAACTCCGAAAAAAAAACAAATAATTAAAGATTGCAAAGCCCACTACTCCAAACTCCACTCCTTGCACTCTTGCACTCAACAAATCCCTTAAAATTCTGGGATTCCATCTCATCCGTGCTGCATCCTGGCAACAAAGAAAACCCCTGCCCAGACCCCAACCTCTCCAACCTTGAAACAGCCAGCCAGTTCAACTCATTCTTCATAGACTGCATAGCTAAACTATCAGGTCTTTCCCACCCCCCTCCTCCACCACCACCCCTCCTGCCCCAGCCACCACCCCAATCATCAACCTTCCTCCACATTCTTCTGCCTCAAGCCCATCCCCACAAGCACTATAAAAAGATTTCTCCTCAAACTCAAACCCTGTCGCAATGCACCCGACAACCTTTCATCCACCTTTCTCAAGCAATATGTAGACAACATTGCCAATCCCATCTCTATTCTTATAAATAGATCCATACAACAATCATATGTTCCTTCTATCTGGCACCATGCTTACATCATCCCCCTCCACAAAGGTGGCAAAAATACTGATACCACCAACTTCAGGCCTATTGCCATTCTTTACCCTCTTCCTAAAATACTACAGAAAACAATGCAAACACAACTCATGGCACACCTAACACTAAATAATCTCCTCTCCCCATACCAAAAATGGCTTCTCCCCTGGCCACAGCACCATGACTGCCCTTCTTTCCTTTCTTGAAACCATAAACCTCAAACGCGACTCAGGCAAGTTTGTATCCACACTATTCCTAGATATGTCAAATGCCTTTGACACCATCTTATACACCCTACTTATATCCCAACTCTCCACCCTACACCTCTCTCCCACCACCATCACCTGGTTTTCCAGCTACTTGTCCAACTGCCAACAAGCTATCCAATGGAAAACTTCAGCCTCCCCCTTCCTTCTCACACCCACAGGTGTCCCACAAGGTTCTGTTCTTGGCCCTCTTCTCTTCATAGGTTCATAGGTAGGTACTAGGCTATCTGCCCGAAGGCATTTATAAGCCTAGCCAGAATGTGTTGGCTTTCACAACCCCCTTAGATTAGTTCCCTGTGCCTCTGTCCAGCAGAGCCACTGAAGTGATCCCTGGGGTAAACTTTCTGTTTCCCATCCACTCATCAAGGTTTCTCTTGAAGAGTGTTAGCGAGAAGCTCTGCCTAATGTAGATTGGAATCTTGTTCCAAAGCATGGGAAGTCTCTGGGACAGGAATCCATCCCTCCAGCACGTCCTATTTATTGTTGTGGTGCAGTTTAGATCCCTAGATCATGTGGCTCGAGAGGATATGGTTTTCTTTAGGTGGAGCATGTCCATTAATTCTGGATTAGACATGGCCTTGTATGTCAGGTAGAGATCGCCTCTGAGTAGGAGGTATGCAACCAAGTACAGCTGGAGTTTCTTCAGTCGAGCTGCATAGGACATCTGTTTGAGGCCAGTGATCCTCTTGTTAAGGTACTTCTGTGGTCTTTCCAGCTGTTGCAGGTGTCTTGTAAGGTACATCCCAAATGGGGCGTTGTACTCTATGATGGGTCTGATGAGTGATGAGTAGAGGGGCACAATGACCTCTTTTGATCTGAATGCGATCCTTTTTATGATTAGGTGGGCCACATAGAAGGATTTTCTAACCACTTTGGCAATGTGATTATCTAAGGAGAGATTACTATCTACTTGCATCCTCAGATCCCTTATTATGTCTTCTGTATTTAGGGGACTACCATCTATGTGGTAGTTTGTGGGTACTTTGTTTTTCCAAAGGGAATGACTATGCAGTTTTTGGCATTTAGCTTCAACCTATTCTTTAACAACTTTCACCAATCCATCCCAGACTCATCTATCATCCAATATACAGATGACTAAACAATCATCTGCTCAGCCTTCTCCTCCTCCGAGCTGCTAACAAAAACCCAACTAGCCTTCTCCAAAACAGAAACATGGGTGCAGTCTAACCATCTGGCATTATTTTTTTTATTTTTTATTTATTTGCAGTTGGTTAACCAGGATAGTCCATTGGGCCAAAAGAACCCATTTTCAATGAAGTCCTGGGGAGAAAAGCTCCACACACAGATTACATAAAGATTACAGTGATTTACATTTTAACAATTTCTGGTTATAAGACAGAACAAAAAATACTGAGGTTACAATCAAAAAAACATTTTTTTTTTTTTTAGAAGGAGAACATTGCTCGATGCAGTAGGCTTAGAATTTGCTAGATGCAAATAAGTTGTTTACTAGATGCAAATATGAATTTGCTATCTGGAATTTATGAGATGGAAGACTGTAAGAAGTGGGGAATAGGTTATGAGGGGTGGGAGCAGGAGCATTCCCATGTGGATGTTAGATGTGAGTGGAGTGATTTTTTAAAGGACGGGAGGCTAGTGATGGTACAAATGGAGGGAGGGAGGGAGGGAGTTCCATAGGCGTGCTAGGGAAAAGGACAGGAGGTTTTGTCCTGGGGGGCGAAGGGGTCTGTAAACTTCTATTAGGTTTTGATTGGTAGATCTGAGTAGTCTTTGTGTGTGGTGCATTTTAAAGGTAGTGGAGAGGGAGGGACAGAGGGAAGGCTGGAAAATGAGTTTGTGTGCATAGGTGAGCTGAGTGTAGGAGAGGTAGTTTGGCAGCTCTAGCCAGTTTAGTTTGTGGAGAGATTCACAGTGATGGGTTGACGATTTGTTGCTAGTGGCGAATCTGGCTATTTTATTATAACAAGAGGACAGTTTTGTTTTGAGAGATGATTGTAGGTTTGTTAAAAGAGGGGCACCATAAAGAAGGGAGGGTAAGAGAAATGTAGTAGAGGCAGTGAGCTTAGTAGCTGAAGTGAGGTATCGATTGTGTCGGTAGAGCATGCCAAGGCTTTGGTGTTTTTTTTTTATGTTTAGTAGTAGATGGGAATCGAATTTAACCTTGTCATTGATTTGGACTCCTAGTATTTTGGTTTTGGATATGAGTTCAAGAGATGTATTATTTTGGCTGGTGATGGAGAATAGATTTCTATCAAAGGTATTGGTTTTAGAGGGGGTAAATATCATACGTTTTGTTTTAGCTGCGTTGAGTGCTAGATGGTTGTCTTTCATCCACTGTTCTATGGTAAAGAAAGCATCTTGAGTCAGCTTTAAGAGAGTCGGGATGGATGAGGCAGCACAGATGATTGTAGAATCATCTGCATATTGAATAATGTTAGCATAAGGGATTAAACAGAAAAAATCATTAATGAATATATTGAAGAGGAGGGGGCTCAATATAGAACCCTGTGGGACATTTGTGGGGGTGTTGAGGAAGGAGGGGGTGGCTTTTTTCCACTTGACAGCTTGTTGCCTGTTGGAGAGATAGCTGGTGAACTAATTGAGAGATGAAGGTGATAGGTTTAGGTTAGATAGTTTAGTAAGGAGTAGGTTATGAGAGATAGTGTCAAAGGCCTTAGAGAGATTGAGTAGGATGGTAAATACAGTGAAGCCAGAATCTCTAGCTTTATTCACAGTTTCAAGGAAGGACAGGAAGGCAGTCATAGTGCTATGATTGGGTCTGAATCCGTGTTGGGTAGGAGTTAATAAGTTGTTGTCTAAGAGATAGGGAAGGAGTTGAAGATGGAAACATTTCTCTTGGATTTTTGAAATGGGAGAGAGGATAGCGATGGGCCGGAAGTTGGCAATATTAGTATTGTTGCCTCCTTTGTGCAGGGGAATGGTGAAAGCCTTTTTCCAGAGTTGTGGAACAAGACCTTCTTGGATAGAGCAGTTGATTAGGATACTGACTGGGAGGGAAATGGCTTTGGCAGCTATACTGAGGAAGTATGAGGGAATGTTATCAGGGGCATTGGTGCATGGTTTTAGCTTCTGCAGTAGTTTTTTTTATGGTAGAAGTAGGGATAGGTTTAATGGACAATGGAGGGGGTTGAGAGGATGGGGAATGAGAGAATGAAGATGGAGGGGGTGATGGGAGAGGATAAGTTTATGCAAATAAAACCAAACTAATGTTTTTCCCCTACCATAAACTCCATTGACAAATCCACAGTCACCATACAGAGCCAAAACAATACCCTCCTTGAAATTGTTCCCAACACCAAGCTTCTTGGCATCGTTATTGATGAAGAACTAAAATTTGGCACCCACATCTACCCCACTATCAAGAAAATCCACCAAAAGTTAGGTCTTCTCTGCAGCCACAACTGCTTCCTAAGCCCCTCTACCTGTCAAACTCTTGCATCCACTTTCCTACTCCCCTCCCTTATGTATGGTGCCCTCATTTCACCAATCTCCATCTTGGCCTTCAGTCCAAACTTGAATCCTGCTACCACAAGATCTCCAAATTTGCAACAAATTCAAAAAACTCATCCCACCACTGCCACTCCCTCCTAACCCTCAACTGGCTTGAACTACCCAACTACCTCAGTTACCTACAACTCACCATTGCCCACAAGCTCATCTTTAAACCTGCCAACTGCCCAGCTCTTGCTACTTCCTTAAAACCTTACATTCCCAACCGCTAACTCAGATCCAAAAAACAAAATCTCCTTCAGGTCCACAATCCTGCATGACCTCTTGGCCATCTACTACTGTCCCACTCCTTAGCTAAACAGTAGAACTCTCCCCCCACACACCTATGCAACCTACCTACCCATACAAATTTAAAATCTCAGCTACTCTCTCATCTTTCTTCCAAATGGGAATGCCCTTGCCATGCTCCAACTTAAACCCCTCCCCCCTCATTCCACCTTGCACTGACTCATTCAACTACCTCTACTATTACTTCATCCCACACAAAACAATCCCTCCCCTACTAAAAACTAATTTTCTCTCTAATATCTATTGTACTATACACTCCAATCTCAAATATACTATTACCCTCTCCATGCATAATATTTTCCTAACCTACTAAATGGCTAGTAGCTATATATTTTGAAATGTTAAACCTAAAATTGAATTTATAACAAAAATATTCACTTTATGTAAATGTTGAAATTTCTGTATTGAATTACGTCTTTTCATTGTAACATTGTGACAAGACAATTGCAAATATCATGAAGCTTATCTGTAAATGTTTAATTAGTTGTATAAACTATGCTCTTTTGTAACATGTGAAATGTAACTTGCAATTATTGTGGAACTTTTCTCCCCGGGCCTCCACTGAAAATGGGCTCTTCTTGGCCCAGTGGACTTCCCTGGTCATCAAACTTAAATAAATAAAATAAATAATTAAATGAGCCAGACTTACTTGCTTTCTCCAGATTTCTCACTCTAAGAGGTTGAGAGGTATTCCACAAACACTCTTGCCACCATTACATTGCCATACGGCAATTATGGAGTGCAGGGGGCATGTGTATTGTGAAAGCACTGCTCTCAGACACACCCTCTACGCTCGCACACAGAACCGTGTTCGTTTTAGAGCATGGCAGTGCACCTTCATACATATGCATGGCATGCTGCCATGCTACATGGGTACAGTCCCTTCCGCGTGCAAGAATGAGCTATTCCTGCATGAAAGTTTGCTGAATCCCAGGGGTTGTGTTTGACTCATTTGTTATATCAAATACTTGTAAATCAATGTGATTTCATCTAATTATGAAAAAAATCAGTAAAACAGTACGTTTGAAAACTTAGAAGGAAATATTGTATATACTGAACAAATGTTATTAGTCTCGCACACACACACACACACACACACACACACACACACACACACACACACACACACACACACACACACACGCACACACAAGAAAAAGAAAACAGACATAATATCTAATGTTTCCAAACTTTAAACAGCATGATAAAAAACTATTCAGTGATTTTTTAATTGCTATGCTCCATCAAAATATCTTGGCCACAATACAGTGGATGATGAACTCCTTAAACATATTTTATTGAACATTGCTAAGTTTTATATCATATTTTTGACCTGTCCATCACAATTTTTTTTGTCTGATTAAATCACTGAGGATTACAGTCAATAATGCCAGATATGTTCCAAAAATGTTCTGATAACTTTTAAAGTAAACTAAAATAATATTTAAAAATCATACTTGATTTTGCCCCCTCCTCCAATATTTTAGCTTTGTCTGGAATTCTTGAGCAAAGTAGTTGAGAGGAAAGTTTCAGAGACATATCTTCCTGGAAATCAGGCACAAATAGAATCTAATTTCCTAATGAACTGCAGAAAAAAAGTTAGTTGATCGGCAGTGGGGGGAGTAGGGGTGTCTTGCTTGAAAACAGTCATCATTCAAACATTTTTCACCCTGCAAAATGATTTCCTGATGCCATATTATATTGTATTATGTTTCAGGTTAGGATTTTTCCCTAATATTTTCCATTTAAGAACTCCAGGCAGTGACACATGATACAGTGCTTTGCATATATTTTCTTGCAAGATCCTCCTGCAATGTTCAAGAGTTACACCTTTGCTTACATTTGACAAATACCTTAGCTTCAGTAGTTAGCTTAATTTGTTTTGCTTTCATAACTCACATTGCCATACAATGAACCAATAATCAAATTAATATAAAACTGTTTTGTGTGACAGCATTTCTTTTTTTTTTTATTCAGAGAGAATCAATAAAATAAGAATTCATAAGGAAAAATTCTATTCATGGATATTTTCCATTAGACTTATCCTCAGTGAATGCATGTTATGCTGTTGTGGATTGCACATTACATACTTTACTGGCATATGCTAGCTTTATGGGTGAATTATTATTGTGATTTAAAAATAGATTTGTATTTTTCAACATCAAAATTCTTTCATCTCATTTGGTATATTTTGCTCGATAATGTTAAAACTTTGGATGATAAGAATGATTTTAAATGGTATAACTTGGTATACTCAGTACATATCACTAATCTGAAAAATGACTGATGTTGTCCTTACATTCACTGCTGCAGTATTCTTTGCCATAAGGGATTCCCTGCCACTGAAGCCCGAACATCCAGCCAGTCTACCAAAGACTACTTGTTGCTTATTTAAAAGGCATGCTGAACATCACCCAAATGCTCCTAGCATAGCACAGGGCACAAAGGTGATGTTCAGGACTACCATAAACAGAATTTCTTTGCTGCCAGTTCTGAAGATATCTTTTCATCATCGGTCTGTTTTTCTGCATCCGCTTCTGCCAGTTGAATGTATTTTCGTTCTCCAGGGACTACCTACACCTGCTTGCTGACATCTGTGGAGTTGCAGATAAGTGCCTGTTTGGGGTTTTTGTTTTTCTTGTTTTTGTTTTTTTTTCCATGCTCCTTGAGGTTAATGTCAAACAGGAAGGGTAAATGCCAGTGTGGGAGAGAGGGTCTCCATAAAGACCACCACAGTAAGTGTCTTTTTTTGCCTAGGAGCCTTTCATGACCATACGTCTTGATCGATTTGTCAGGTGTTTGTTCCAAAAACCCTTCACAGCAGACTTTCTTCCATTTCCTTGTATCTTGAGAACCAGCATCTTAAGCTTCTTGCTAAAGATACAATGGAAGGATGTTCTTACACTTAATTGTAACAATATTCTAACCTGACATGCCAGTGTCAAATACCTCCTGTTAATAGCCTTATATGGTCTATACCTGAAGTCTTGTAATTGTCTTCTGCAGTGAACTTTGACCCTAACCTAAGGGTTCACTTTTATATCATGTTGTATCTCTCTATCTATCTATCTATCTATCTATCTATCTATCTATCTATCTATGTCTGTCTGTCTATCTGTCTGTCTATCTATCTATCTATCTATCTATCTATCTATCTATCTATCTGTCTATCTATCTATCCTTTGTTGATCAGGTTCCTCTCACTAGGCTAGTAGCCTTTTTTCAAGGCCGATCTGAGCTTGTATTTATACTACTAGGGGATATTTGGCCAGGGCATCAGTGAACTTCCCCTACTCTACCAATACATGCCATGGGATCTTTTACTTCCATTTAAACTACCACCAACTCAGAAAGATTGGACTTCAGTTTAACATCTCATCTGAAGGACAACACAATCAGGAGTGCAGCCCCCTCCTTATGCTGCACTGCAGTGTCAGCAATCCATCTGCCTTGTCTGGGAATAGAAGCCACAGCCTTCTGCAACAAAGGTGAGTGTGCTACCTGTTGCATCACTGACAGATATCATTCATGCTGTTTGCAGTTATATGTAATATAACATGTCCAGTGTTGGTGATGAAATAATTTTATTGTTATATACTCTGTTTCATACAAGCTTCAGGCTCTTTTTGGTTTTCCTCTGATGCTTTGCCACTTGATAAACAATTCAAATATGATCATTAAAAAAAAGCTTTGCAGAAGAAATCTTGGCCCTTCATGACACAAATTATCATCACATTTTGTGACATTGTTCTATGAGTCACTGAGGCTACCATACCAAGAATGGCAGTACTGGAAGGTAGTGTGTCAAAAAAGCTGCACCTCTGTGCAAATAGGGCCGGGTTTGGTTATAATGTGAAACTTAATTTAAGTTATAGCAGGAGCAAACATTTGATCTTATTAAACATTTTTCTTTTACTGTGCATAAAAGAGAAAAAAAAGCAAAATCAGATTTTCATCCAATAAAACTTACTTTACTAACACCGGATAACTTGCTGCTGTCACTCACATTGCAACTTATAATTCTATGTTTTAGGAGTAAAAAACAAAATATAAAACTTGAAAAACAACACAATGGTCAGTTGGCCAGCTGAAAAACATCTTCCAGATACCCAAGAGATAAAATATAATTTAATCAAACACTTTTTCCTGGTGTATTGGACTTCATCAGAATAACACAACACACTAATACAATAAAGAAAGGGTACCTCCTAATGCTAGAGTACAGCTATCAGTAACAAGTAAAAACAGTATTCAAAATGAAACGCTGTACAACAATGGCCAATGAAGTAAAGTTCTCTTGGAGAATAGGTAGTGTGGTTAAATTACATAAAACTTAAAAGTGCAACATATATAGCAAAAAACTTGCATACATTTCCAGTACTTAAATTAAATGCACTTACAAGATATTCACGTTATGAATGCAGTTATACTATAGCGAAATGATGGCTCCAAAGTATCCAGTCTTATGATGGCTCCAAAGTATCCAGTCTTTTTGGTCTGATATACAAAGTATCCACACTGAATATATAGTAGCTGCTATGTGACTGTGATGGACTGTGATAAGAGCTTAACCAGTCTAACAGATCAAATAAAAGCTTCTAGCTTTAATGGCAGTTAAAATCCTTTTATTGTAGGAAAAGTTAAAGTCTTCATGTCAAGTTAAAATCTTGATGTAGAATAAAACAGTCCCTATGTATTCCAAACGATAAGCGCTTTCAGCATCTTCTTCAGATCGTAGAGATTGGGACTGGAAGTTCCTTTTTATAGTGTTTGCTTCCTTTACTGTTGAGACAATCATTCAATTATTACACTGTCAATAAGTAAAGTAAAGGAAGCAAGCACTATAAAAAGGAACTTCCAGTCCCAATCTCTACAATCTGAAGACGATACCGAAAGCGCTTATCATTTGGAATACATAGGGACTGTTTTATTCTACATCAAGATTTTAACTTGACATGAAGATTTTAATTTTTCCTACAATAAAAGGATTTTAACTGCCATTAAAGCTAGAAGCTTTTATTTGATCTGTTAAGACTGGTTAAGCTGTTATCACAGTTCATCAACACTACATCTTCAGTGTGGATACTTTGTATATCAGACCAAAAAGATTGGATACTTTGAAGCCATCATAAGACTGGATTCTTTGGAGCCATCATTTCGCTATGGTATAACTGCATTCACAGCGTGAATATCTTGTAAGTGCATTTAATTTAAGTACTGGAAATGTACGCAAGTTTTTTGCTATATATGTTGCACTTTTAAGTTTTATATCATTTAACCACACTACCTATTCTCCAAAAGAACTTTACTTCATTGGCCATTGTTGTACATTGTTTCATTTTGAATACTGTTTTTACTCAACACACTAATACAAGTCTTTAAAAACTAACCAATACATTTGGATTGGTTGCCTAATTATGCAAATCATTAAGTGTTAAAATACACCTTGAACATTTAAATGGTCCCTACAAAAAAATTATAAACCATCTTAACAAATTCAATAAAAAGAACACAAATATTACATGTAAAATAAAACATAAACATAGAGACAGTTCAAACCTCCCAAAGACACTTTACGTTCATGTTTTTAGGAGTGAAATTTCTGTCTGGAGGAAAAAACACTGACAAAAGTGAAAGCTTTTTTGACATATAGGAAATTGAGGCAATACTTGGGGAGGGTAGGTATTCTTTGAAAAGAGCGAGCTGCATTTAAAAGTGGAAGAGAAGCACACAGACAGCTATCATGAGAAGGCAAGATCTAAACTAAACAGAAGAAGAAGGGAGATTCTGCATGCAGGTCAGGCAATTACTATTGAAAGAAACTACAGCTGTTACATAGTAATGCAAGGAGTAGGAAAGAATACTGCAGAAGGCGAAGGATCAATTACAAAATATTATGAATCAGTAAGCAAAATAAAATTTGTATGATACATGTTTTACTCCAGTGGGGAGAGTGGTAGAGAATGTGCATCCTAGGTAAAGGGAAACATCTTTTTAGCAGTGATATATCTTGGACTAAATGAAGCAGGTATGGGTAAAGAAGAGGAAGTCAGCACAGAGGAAACAGGGAGGAGAGTGTCTGTGCTGCTGTATGAGTCATTATAAGGCAGGGGGCATTCTAGATGGTTATTGCAATGTATAACTACATGGCTTTCATTTTCACTAATCTCAGCAAAGACAATGAGCAAACATGGCAGGCTGAGAGATGGAGACATTGTTTGTGAATAAATTATGGATCAGATATACACATTATAAGAATAAAAAGAATGGAGGGGCAGTATCCTCATACTTTATCAGGGACTTTATCAGGGAACTGGTCGAAGATATCTGAGATCAGAATAAAGGTCCATGATGTATGACAATGCAGAAGTGGAAGTGACAAAAGGAACATGGTGACATCAGTAGTCAGAAAAGTCAAATCCCTTGTAGAACAGAGAGTACTGGATAGGATCAGATAAGAGATCAAAAGATTGTACAGCTGTATCAGTAAAGGAAGGAAAGTTTTTTCTTCTTCTTTTGGCTGCTCCAGTTAGGGGTCGCCAAAGCAGATCATCTGTTTCCATTTCTTCCTGTCCTCTGCATCTTGCTCTGTCACACCAACCATCTGCATGTCCTCTCTCACCACATCCATAGACCTTATCTTAGGCCTTCCTCTTTTCCTATTACCTGGCAACTTCATCCTTAGGCAGGAACCAAAGTAAGACAAACTAGCGAAAAACAAAAAGATAGCTTGGAAACACCAAAGCAAATTCTCTCTCAGTTTAATTCTCTCTCAGTTTAATGAAGCGCTTTTCGTCTTGCACATATGGCAAGGCTTCATCAGAAACTGAACAAACTTCAACAAAAGCAATATAACACACCCTTTGTGTCACATGACACTTCTAATTAAAATTTTGTGTCTTAAAAGCACATCCACATTATTGCTACTTAAAACATTTTTTAAAAACAAATATGACTGACAATGTTTTAGAACATCTCAACCCTTCCCTTCCTTCAGAATCTTTAACTGTAATGGTGATAGAAATATATATACAAACATACATATACTAACAATACTATATCTCAAATTATTGTGTTGACTCTCAAAATATAATATTACTTAGTTAACTAAGAAGTCATAAACTTACATATCCGAGTCAAAAGAAGTCAGATATCACAAATATGAATGCATTTTATATAAACGCATACACACATTAACGTTTAAGATTTTTTAACTTCAATATACTGTTTAAAGATATTGTCTCATTCAAACCCTGGTAAAACATTGCCCCAGTGCGTATTTGTCAACTTAACTCAAGTTGCTCAAGTAAAAGTGTAAGCACCACCCCCCCGACTATCATCAACAACTGAATCAATTGCTTTGAGCAAAAATGAATGTTGTGGATAGGAAATAATGTGTCTAGCCAGTGCATTGTCTCTGTTAAGGGTCTTTATTTTATATAGATGTTCATATACTCGTTCTTTTAACCTTCTATCCATTTTACCTATGTAAAATGCTGCACAGCATTGACACTGAGCTACATAAACCACGGTTGAGGTGTTCTAAAACATTGTCAGTCATATTTGTTTTTAAAAAATTTTTAAGTAGCAAAAATAAACCTCACATAATTAGTTGAGTAAAGAGCAGGAGTCCATAAATCAGGGCAAAACATTTACTAATTATGCTACATCTCCTTTCATCAAGAATAAACTAATTGAGATTTGAGCTCTGTGTTTAGAAGCAAGATAATGGAAGATTTACCAAGAGAAATTACAAAACATATAAGGCAGAGGAAATCTGCAGATAAAGAGTTCTCTATATGGGATCTTTATAGGATATTTACAGATACTGATAACATTTTATCAGGGCCACCATGAAATTACTAGAGAGCACAAAAGTAGTGGTGGGCAGTCAGTCTTAAACTGGATTCTTACTAAGAAACCCAACAAAATTAGACAGTTTAAGTGACCATCAGCCTACTTACACTTTCAGAAGTTACAATATCCAAGATAAAAATATAATTTACACCCAATTTTGTAAGTCAGAAAATTCTTACAAACACGCCTTTATCAAATCCTTAAAAGAACATAACTGAAAAATACTAAAATCTACTCTCTTAGACTTTGTTCTCTCACACCTCAATGAGATGTTCCTAAAACTTCTCAATAGCCTTGACCCAGCGCATACTACAAAGGTCAAATCCAATCCTGTGCCCTGTGGTTGACAAAGAAAACTAAGAAATTAATGCTACAGCATGACACAGCCTGGAAAGAGTGGCTTAAAAATAGAGCACAAAATACATTTCAACTTTTCACGCAACTAAGGAATAGGACCAAATACTAATTAAAACATGACAAGCAAACATATTATACATCTTCCAAAATAAACATCACCCCCCCCCAAAAAAAACTCTTCTAGTCATCCATAAACAAACTTTTACATCAAGGCCTATTTACCACCCCCACCTCTACATCCCCAGTATAACTTATTCTAATGTATTCAATTCCCACACCATTTAACAACTATGTTACAGACTACTTTGTCCCTCACAAATATTAATACTTTCACTACCTTCTCAGTACCAGCAGCCTCTGTTGAATATCGTCAGCTATTTGACTTCAGCCTATTACCCATCTCTGCCATTTAAAAACTCCTGCATAAGCTAAAAACCAACCACCCTAGCTGCTGACCAACTCCCCAAAGATTACTTAAAATGGCTGCAGATGCAATTACTTTTCTGGTCTCTATATTGATAAATAGACCTATATTCAAAAAATACATTCCATCCATCTGGAGAAAAATCCATTACACACACAAAGGTGGCATGTCTACAGAGTTTAATAACTACAGACCCTTTGCAATCCTCTCCTCCTATCAGAGATATTTGAAAAAATGTATTCATGCTCAGCTTCTGCATCACCTAAATTCAAATAATCTGCTCTCAGGAATACAGCATGGTTTCAGGACTCACCACAGCACAACAAGCAGTCTTCTTCACTTCACCAACACTATAAACTAGCACAGTAACAATGGTACCTAAGTGCCAACTGTGTTCCTACACTTATCCAACACTGTATCACACCAACTTTTACTTGCTGAATTGTTTTCTGTAGGCCTCTCTCAATCCTCCCTTAAATGATTCCTTAGTTATCTGTCTGGAAGGTAACAAGAAGTAAAATGGCAGCAGGACTTCTCTTCCTCCCTTACAGTTAGTATAGGTGTCTCTCACGGCTCCATACTAGGACCCTCTTCTTTTTAATATGTTTATAAACAAGCATCATACGGCCATACACCATGCAAATATAGTACAGTATGCAGATGATTTAACTTTAATATGTACAGCTCCCAAAATATCTGGACTACAAGAAATCACCCAGATGTCTTTCTCTTCAATTAAAACCTAGATGAAAAATTCAAACCTAGTCCTTAATCCCAATAAAGCAAAAGTAATTCAATAAAGCCTACACAGAGTGATTTTCCATGTAGGCATAGTGGCATGGCCCCGGTCGGTGAACAATCCAATAAAGAGAGCAGATGGGCAAGCATGAGCGTGCAGACATGGAAGTGTCTGTGGAATACAAATACATCATAAGCTGGTGAAATCCATGCAAATGAGCATGATTTCCAATCCAATAATCAGAAAGGCACCTGTGTATGTGTCATGTTGGTGTCAGAAATGTACACGGAAAGAACCTGTGTACTAAAATGTAAATTTTTAAATAGGGACTGTAAAAGCCCAAAATTAAAGTTAGATCCTGCACTGTAAGCATGCAAATGGTCAAAACTATGGCCAATGAGTCCAAAAAGCAATGTATATAATTTTTTAAAAATAAAAATATAGTGTTTGCGCGGGTTACAGCAATGCATAAACATGCCATTTTGCAAAAATAATGCACGATAGTGCCCTGTATGCAGAGTGTACAATGGTAGGTTACAGTGGTTGCTAAGGAGGCAGGCCCTGGAGTAGTGAAGAATCCAGCTTATATTCAAGTAGTTGTATGCAAATTTATTTTATTTATTCAACGTTTGTTAACCTGGAAAGTCTGACTTGGAACAAAGCCAATTTTCAGTGGAGGCCCTGGGAGAAATGCTCCAGATGCATGTCTTTGAATGTGAGAGGAAACCCACATGAATGCAGGGAGGATATGCAGACTCCACACAAAGGGCACCCCAGCCGAGAATCGAACTGGAGAACCTCTTGCTGTGGGGCAACAATGCTACTGCTGCACCACTGCGCCGCAAATGAGCTGGAGTTACTGAATAGCAAAAAGGGCCACTGTGTCAGCATATACAACCCATGCTAGGGCTAGAATGGTGTAGGTAGTAGTAGAACAGGTAGCTGATATCAAAAAGGGATGTGTCATACTATGGTTTAGCAGACTGGAGCTCAGCAGTGCCTGTTTGTGCTCAGCTAAGCACAGCTAAGTAGGGGGATGTTTCCGATGCTGCTGAGCTGTGTTTAGTCCTACGGCACGTGTTTTAGCTGGCTTAAGAAAAGCTGAGCATGCCCGTGTATGGGGGAATGTCCAAACTGCTGAGAGCTGTTTTAACTAGAGCCATGAGTTTGCTCACCATGCCACAGTGCTTAGCTGTGAAAGAATTAAAAAAAAAATATATATATATATATATATATATATATATATATATATATATATATATATATATATATATATAAAGGAAATCGCTACGAGAAGCCAATCAACTAGAAATTACTGCTAAGCCTTGTTAAACAGACACTGGCCCATTCAAACCCATAATGATATACTTTGTCAGGTGGAATGCATCATAGTGAGCCAACCACACAGGCTTCATCTGCAGCACACCAGTATAATGTATGCATGCACCCTACAGTCTGATTTTACCCACATACTCTGCACCATTGGAGTACACACTTGGGAATTTTAATTGACAAAATGATAAGGGCTGCTGCTGCTCTGCTACATCTGCATGTGCTAGAGGCTGAGGACAGTGCTGGTGCTGATGCTGACAGTAGGTCTAGACTGAGAAGGAGAAGAGTGTTCAGGCCCAGGGTAATCTTCCAGGGGCTACATGAGCTGGAGATTGTAGAGCACTACAGGGTGGATAGGGACATTCTTCAAGAATTCACCGAGCTCTGCCACCCTCAACTCAGACCCAGAGCCAACAGACCAGAACCTATCCCAGTGGAAATAAAGGTATGTGTAGCCCTTAGAATATTTGCTACAGGTACTTTTCAAAGACCAACTTGGGACATAATGGGGATTTCACAGGCATCTGCTTCCAGGGTACTCCAGCAGTTCCTGGATGCCATGCAAGCACATGCCAAGGAGCACATTTATTTACCCCGCACCTCTGAGGAGAGTGCCAGCAATATTCATCTCTTCCACCATATAGCACACTACCTTTGAGGTACTGGTGCCATAGACTGCACTCATGTGCACATCAAAGCACCACCCAGTGAAGAGGGTAGAGTCTACGTCAACCGCAAGAGGTATCTCTCCACCAACTGCCAGGTCATGTGCAATGCCCAGGCATTATCATGAATGTGTGTGCTGACAGCCCTGGCAGTTATCACGACTTCCACATCTGGTGTGCATCACTGCTGTACCAAACATTTGCCAGGAGGTCATCCCATACTGGGGGATGCTGGCTATGCACTGGAACTATGGATGATGACACCCATCAGAAATGCACTCACACCTATCAAAGAGTGCCATAATGACACACATGCACAAATTAGGAACATCATAGAGCATGTATTTGGGCTGCTCAAATCATGGTTCCACTACCTCAATATATCTGGTAGAGCCCTGCAGTACTCTCCAGCCACATGTGGACACATGTTCACAGTATGAGCCATGCTACACATTATGATCCTGTGGAAACATCTGCAGCAGAAACATCACAGGGAAGGGAAACCTAGCCCCCACCAGTACCAAGGTACCCACAGCCACACCCACAGGGAGACTCAGGGGAGGAACCCCCTGTGTCTGTCCATATAGGCAGACATAGGTGTGCCCAGTATGGTCTGGCTTTGGCAAAAGAGGCAGCGCATAGCACATGCACTGACATCCTAGGGACCTAAGGACTGACACCTCACTCTGACTCACATACATACTAAAAAGGATGTCAGCCACAACACACAACCTGTACCTTAACATGTATTGGCTGTGTACTGTGTGCATCTGACAGAGTCAGCCCCGAACCACTGTTATATCAACTGCTGCAAGTACAAGGTAAGTCACTCTTTGTTACAACAAATGTATGGGGTACTACACTATGGTAGCATAGGTATAGACCTGCTGCATGTATGCAAGAGAATAAAGTGGGCTACCAGGATAGCTGCAGACAACTGACAGCTATGTGGGACAACAAGAATACTCTGCCCAGTACTGGCCACTCTATAATATGCAGTAGGCCCCAAGCCAGCAAAACCCGCTGCACTATGAGAGGGAATTATAACAGTGGGGTCATAGGACAGATGCTTAACTTTCAATCCTAGAGTCAACTACCCCCAACACACCCGTGTTCCAATACAACTGCAGTAAATTATGTTTGCAAGGTAATAGCAGCAGACCGCACAATCCCAGGGCTGTCCCAATCAACCTTGTGACATGTTCTATTTCTACAATATGCAGGGGTCGATGTGTTATGTATGTCTATAGTTGATAGTGTCAGGAATTAAACTGCACTATCTGGTGACTGTGGTGGCTTAGTTTGCTAAGTACATTATCATGGTTGATGGTGCTCACAGTTCAAGACTGGCTGTGCCTACTATTTTGCATGTGAGTTACACCTGTGGTAGGAGTTCTGCAGACTGTCCTTATGTCACTATTTGTTACTGCAAGAAAGCTGGACAAAGCCAGAGATAATGGAGGGACAGTGGGCCACAGATAGCTCTGAGTTACCTACATGGTGGCTAGCAGAACAGCAAGTTGTAACAAGACAGAGTAGCAGCAGGATGTCAAGGCTGTCACGTAACTGTGTCAGTACTTGCAAGAAGTCAGTGGGCACAATCATAACCCCGAAATGTACAGAGTGTCAGAATGTCCATATATTTGCCTCATATTTAAGGTCCATTTTTCATAACATTGCATGTTTCTGGCAAACTAGTGGCAAATCAGTAAAGTTGATGTGAGAAAATAATGACAGACAGTTGAAATGCACACTTCATACCCATCAGAGCATTCATGCCAATACCAAACCTATTAGTCTACCAACTAAGTTTGTAAGTGCAATATTAAAAACTTGTCACTATGTTTGAGCCTGTGTTTGCGTCCCACTTTTATATATGGCTTTGTCCAGATTTCTAGTTTTAAGAGGTTGAGAGGTATGGGCACCATGTAGCCTTATAATAGCAGCACAATACAAACCATCTGAGGACCAGAGCAGACATATGGGGCAGAAGGCTAGACATCCTGCAAAACAGGTACAGTCAGAGATGTGAAGTCTGTAACCCTGTGTGTCACATACCCTAGTCAAAGCATACCTATAACTAAATAGAGCAGCAACTGTGGAGAAAGCAAGGAACTGGAGCAGGGCAGGACAAAGGCCCACATATAAGGAGAAGGAGGAACTAATGGCCATACAAATGTAGAAAGTGCAGAATAGAACAGTTTATGCAGTAGCATGGGTTCCCAGCAGTGTATGGAGTCAGTAACTCAAATGTCTGTCAGCAGTTCCTCACATCAATCTATAATGATCTGCCACAGATGTACCACAAAATCACATTGCTATGTATAATGTACCAGACATATGATGCAGAACTCTGTGCAGTCTAATACACTCAGTACCCACCCTAGATATGAGTCATATATTACGGACAACACACAGCCAGAAAATCCCTTGGGCATCATATCAGGGAGGTGTTGGCCTGTGTAATCAGGTGCAGCAGCCTATTGGCTGCAGCACACAAAATCCCTGACTGGAGTACAGCTAGGTCTGACCTGGAGTCCCCTTGTCAGTACCGATGGTCACACTGGGCGTGCTCTTACACTTAGCTAATGTCAGCTCATGTCTGAAGCCACATCTAACTATAGACCTGAGATATTCATATATCTCTGTGCATGCAGACATCTATGTATACCTAACTGCCTCTCTCTCTATCCCAATCACACATGATTGCCCTTATCTATCAGTATGTGGCACATATAGGATATATATATATGGCTCTGTAGCAGTTTATATAGATACATATATAGGTAACATATATATCCTATATAGAAACATAAACAGAGGGGGAGAGAGAGAGTGAGAGAGAGACACACAGAAAGACATAGAGTGATGTATTGCTGCAGCCACTTGTACACCGATTGTAACCAGTGGGATGTGCCATTAGTATGGTGAGCTGTAGTGTGTAATAGTAGGTAGGCAGGGGTTCTAATCTCACATCAGCCACCTTGTGTGTGTTTGTGTAGATATCCCACATACAGCAATATACATATGCCCAACATGCCTATGTCTGTGCAATAGTCACTCATTTTATAGCCCTGTGACCAGTGTCCTCCACAACAGTGGCCACCCATTCAACAGCTGCTGATGTCATCCACCCCAACAACAGTGGCCGACACTCTCCAAACACATAAGCTCTATGGTACATGTGATAGGTACACAGTACTACACTATATACAACTAGATATGAAGTGCATCTAATCCCAGCAATGGCTAGTCAGGGAGTGTCTGTGTGTCTTGCCTATGTGTGTGCAATGCCAATACACTTTAAGGCCTGTACCTACCTACAAACCCCCCAGTTGGCTTACTTTACAGGGCCTGCTGATGTCATCCACCTTAGAAGCACAGTTAGACACTCCCCAGACACATACGCTCTTGTGGTGCATGCGATAAGTAAGTAGCATATGTACAACTAGATAGGTAGGGGTGCTAATCTCAAATTTGGCAACTCAGTGAGTGTGTATGTGTGTAAGTAAATCCCTTTCAGCAATGTGGCTGGTGTGTGTGTGTGTGTGTGTGTGTGTGTGTGTGTGTGTGTGTGTGTGTGTGTGTGTGTGTGTGTGCAATGGTTATACCATTTTAAAGGCCTGTGCACATCTGTTAAGCCCCCATTGGCAACCTATTCAGGTCCTACTGATGTCATCCACCTTAGAAGCACAGTTAGACACTTTATAAACATAATAGCTCCATCGTGCATGTGATAAGTGAGATGCCCTGGCACTGGCCCAGTAATCAAGCAGAATCAATTCTCACAACAAGCAACAGTGAGGGACGTACATAATGGGATGATTACAAGTACACACACAGTAAAGTACAATTTCCCTTAAGAGCACACAGTGATCACAGTCAGTCTGGGGCTGGTTTCTCCTTCTTTCTCCAGATCCCCAATAAGACTCCACACTGGCACAGCTATAGAGTTGAGTCCTTAGCCAGGGTTCGAAACCAAGTTCAACCAACAATCTCTCTGTACAACCAATGCTTCATGTCTCTGCCCAAGTAACTGACACACACACGCACACACACACACACACACACACACACACACACACACACACACACACACACACACACACACACAGCCCTTACTGTAACCCTAACCTACCAACAATCACATGCACACACACACACACACACACACACACACACACACACACACACACACACTTTGATATTTGATTTATACACAAACACACACCTGGGAAAGGCTGGCACAGGTTTACTAGCTATGCCCCCTACTGCCCAGACTATAAGGTAGTTATCACTGGCACCAGAACCCCTTATCAGCTACTTTAAGGCCCTTACAAAGGGTGTCCAGTCCTACTGTATAAAGCTACTATTTATCTAAATGGTAGTTTTGACCAAGAGCAAGGCTATTTAGGAATGCCCTTTACAATGTCACCAAATACATATGCAAGTACTATAAGAGCTTAAATATTTCTAAACAAACCAGCCACAAGTAAAAGGTTTGAAAAAGATTTAATAATAAATAATAAAAGAACAAGCCAATACTCAATAACTCAACACAGTGACTTCAGATTTCAGAATCACAGGCGATATCTTAAAACAACATTGCAGGATAGTCTCAAATAAATACAGAAAACATCTAAACTAATATTTGCTATATTCCTAACTATATCTAAATTAAATTAATGTACCCTGATTACTTACTGTTAGCAAGGCAAGTGCAGATGATGATGAGTGGATGTTCTTGTTAGGTCCAAGAGAAAATACAAAATTCCCAGGCTCTCTGAGAGAGTCTCTAAATTAATATCAAACATTACTGCTGGGTTAGCCTGGATGACATCACTTTTTGTCACCTGACATCAGTTCCCAGGCCAAACCAGAAACTAATAGAATTTTAACATCTCTGTGTGAGAAATACATATCTCTCAGATCTTTGCTCAGAACTGTGTAGCTGCTAGGAAGTCATATAGCAATCAAACACTTTACATTTTAAACTTAGTAATTACTTTTCTTTTCAGACAATAGAAAAACTTCTAGCTCTAGACATTGTGTCTGCTTGATGCATTGAAACTAATTTTTATAGCACATTGTAAAGCTCTTAATTTCAACTTGTTTTCTTGAAGTTTTGTAAGTTAATCTTCTATGTTCCAGCAGGGTATGCTGTGGTTACATTCTTGAAACTCAGTACATAACATACAGTTCTGTATAAATCATATCAATATTCACAAATGACATAGAATTATTTACAAAATTCCAGATAGCTGGGCTTGCAGCTTCACAACCCCCCCCCCCCAAAACACAAGCTATTTTGTCAAGTGACCCTTGAGAAACATTATTTGAGAGGGTTGAGCCTATCTGGGAATACTTTACCCCATTCCTTGTCTTGAGAGCACATCTGTCTTGGCATTGTTAAGCCCATGTCAGTGCTGCACTGTCATACCATATGCTTGCATCCCTAGGCTCCACCTTAGTAACTTGGCACTTTGCTGGCTGTCTCGATGTAGCCATGTTAAGGGATTGTGGTCTGTAACTACAGTTAATTTCCTTCCATACAGATAAGGCTGAAGTTTCTGCAGTGTCCACACTATCGCTAGGCATTCCTTTTCTACAACTGCATAGCATTCCTCCCAGGGTTGGAGCCTATAACTTAGATATACCACTGGATGCTCTTCTCCCTCTGAGGAAACCTGTCTATGTACAGCCCCTACCCTCATGGTTTGAAGCATCCACCTGCACAACAAATTCTTTGCTATAATCTGGACTGGCTAAAACAGGGGGGGGGGTCTTTCCAAAGCTCCTTTAAGCTTCTGGAATGCCTGCTCACATGCTGGGGTCCACACTACCTTATCTGGCTTGTTTTTCCTTCTCATGTCTGTGAGGGGAGCAGCTATGGTACTATAATTGGGGACACATTTCTGTAGCACCCGACTGTCCCTAAGAATGCCCTTACCTGATTTTTGGTAATAGGGGCAGGCCACACTTGAATGACTTCCACATTGGCAGGTTCTGGCCTGATCTTACCACTCCCTACACCATGTCTCAGGTAAGAGACCTCTGCTATACCCATCTGACATTTGCTGGGCTTAATGGTCAACCCTGCCCTCTGTAGTCTGCCCAGTACCTCCCTGACATGCTGAAGGTGTTCTTGCCAGGAAAGGCTGTAGATAACAATATCATCTAGGTAAGCAAAGTCAAAATCTCCTGCCCCTGCTAGAATATGATCTACCAGCTTCTGGAAAGTCACTGGGGCATTTTTCATCCCAAAGGACATCTTTGAGAACTCATACAAGCCAAAATGAGTCACAAAGGCTGACCTCTCTCTCTAGCACTGACAGTCAATGACACCTGCCAGAAACCCTTGGTAAGATCAATAGTGGCAGGATACTTCACCCCACCCAGCTGCTCTAGGGCTTAATCTGTCCTAAGCATGGGGTAAGTATCTGGCTATGTGTGATTATTTAATTTCCTGTAGTCCACACAGAATCTGATGCTGCCATCCTTCTTTGGTACCAGCACCACTGTGGAGGCACAGGGACTACTGGACTCCTGGATTACCCCTAATTCCAACATTTCCTGTATCTCCTACCTCAGAGTCTGTTTGGCTTTCTCATGCACCCTATGCCTATATCCACATGGTCAGCACCAGGTGAGTGTACTCTGGTTTCCCAGTGAACATGTTGCCAAACTCATGTAACACTACTTAGATTTCTCAAACCTGGGTAGGGGATAGTTGCTGGGACATTGATACCCCTTCCACTGATGTGTCAGTTTGAGCCTCACTGAGGAGATCAGTCAGCAGATCCCCCTCAGACTCCTCTTGCCATCCAATGCAAATACTTAGCACAATGGCCTCCCTATCATGGGAAGGATTCCTCATGTAGTAAAAATCACTGACCTTCCCTACCACCTTGTATGGTCCCTCCCAAGCTGCCTGCAGCTTGTTGTGTCTGACACAAATGAGAACCATTACCTGCTGCCCTACAGCATACTTTCTAGCTTGAGCATTCCTGTCATACCAGACCTTTTTCTACTGTTGGGCTTCTGCCAGGTTCTCCTGGTCCAAGCCCCTGAGTTCCCTAAGCCTTGTTCGGAGGTTTAGGACATATGCCACAACAGACTCCTTGTGGGATTCACACTTACCCTTCCACTCATCTTGAATCAAATCTAAAGGTCACCTCACCCTATGCCCATACAACAAATCAAAGGGTGAATAATGTGTGGATTCCTGGGGCATCTCTCTGTATGCAAACAACAGATAGGGCAAATATTTGTCCCATTCCCTCTTACTGGCTCTCCCACCTTTTGTTCCCCACCTTTCCTCCATAGACATCTATATGCTACATGGCCCCACTGGTTGCATATAAAACATTTAACCCTTGGTCCTGGATGTGTATCTGGAATAGTGGCTTCCCCTGCTACTGGCAGACTCTGTTGGGGCAGTCTGGACTGCCCACTGTGGGTTCCCTTAGACCCATGAGCAGCACTGGGTGTCCCTTTCCTGTGCAGTGATGCCCTGATTGCTAGGTATAGGTCTCCCTAATTCCCCAACTCATCTGCAGTATTGCATTGTCTATCAGCTAACCAGATTCTCATGTCCTCAGCCAAAGTGCTAAGAGCTTGTTCCCTCACCAAAAGGTATTCCAGCCCTTCAAAAGTGGTGACCTGTTATCCACTCACCGACCTATGAAAATAAGTGCTTAGTTCAGCAACATATTCACACACACTTTCATCTGTCTTGCGTCTATGCTCACAAAACTTTTTCTGATAAGCTTCAGGTGTTAACATAAAACATTCTAGCAAACAGTTTTTTTTTACAATATTATAATCTAAACAGTCAGCAGCAGGCAGTTTAGAAATAACAGTTGCAGTTTTACCATAGAGTAAGGGGGTCAGGAACAGAACTCAAAGCCCTTGGTCAACATTATACTGTTTACATACCATCTCAAACATATGACTGAAACAATCAAAAGTATCCCCCTCTGTAAATTGTTGAAGGAATTTACTGACCTTTCTTGCTTATGGGGTTCAGTTACTCCCTTCTCCATTACCTCCATGACTCTGGTGAAGAGTCAGCATCTCCTTTTCATGTTGCCTCTGCCTTTCCTTCTCTTCAGCCTCCAGCCATCACAGTTTTTCATTTCCCTCAGCCTCAAGATGTCTCAGTTTCTCTGCTGCTTCTATTTCCAAATGCTTGGCCTCCAGCTCAAGTCTCTTTAACTCCAGATGGATTTTTATGTCCTCTGTGGAAAGGTTGACCTGTCCATTTTCTGAGAGTTGTACATCCCCATGGCCAGTCTGATTGTCCTCCTGGTTGCTATCCTGTGATGTAGCTGTGACTAAAGCTGCAACCATGTCTGCTTTAGTCAGGTTGACATGCACAAGTCCTTTAGCCTGGCACATCTCAGCCAACTGGCTCCTTGTCTGCTTTCCATATTCCTCTGCTGACATGATTGCCTGCTCTCCCTGACTGACTAAGCTAACAAAAAAATAAATAAAACAATTGTGATATGAACTCTGAATGTTCACTGCATGGCTGATTGGGACTACAAACACCTTCAATGACCACAGTATACAGGCTACAGGAATTCAATAACCACACCACTACAAGCCAATTAATATGCGATGTGGCTTACTCACCTGTGCCAACCAATTAATATGTGATATGGATACCCTACCACTGTCCACCAATTAATATGTAATGCCCCTGTACTGGCCCAGTAATCAAGGAGCCTTAATCCTTACCACCGGCAACAGTGAGGGATGTACACAATGGGAGGATTACACGTACACACACAATAAAGTACAATTTCCCTTAAGAGCACACAGAGATAACAGTCAGTCTGGGGCTGGTTTCTCCCTATTTCTCCAGATCCCCCATAAGAGTCCCCACTGGCACAACTATAGGGTTAAGTCCTTAGCCAGGGTTCCAAACCAAGTTCTCCCAACACTCTCTCTTTCCAACCAGAGCTTTGCATCCCTTCCCAAGTAGCTGACACATACTCACACACACACACACACACACACACACACACACACACACACACACACACACACACACACACACACACACACACACACACACACTTTGAGATTTGATTTATACACAAACATACACATGAGAAAGGCTGGCACAGGTTTGCTAGCTATGACGCCTTCTGCCCAGACGATAAGGTAGTTATCACTGCCACCAGAACCCCTTATCAGCTACTTTAAGGCCATTAAAAAGGGTGTCCAATCCTACTGTGTAATGTTAATATTAATCCAAATGGTAGTTTTGACCAAGAGCAAGGCTATGTAGGAGTGGCCTGTACAGTGTCATCAAATACATATGGAAGTACCCTAAGAGCTTAAATATGTCTAAACAAATCATAGGTTCATAGGTTCATAGGTAGGTACTAGGCTATTGGCCCTAGGGCCCATATAAGCCTAGCCAAAGGTACCCTGGCTTTCGCCACCCAAGAAAATTATTTTCCTGTGCCACTGTCGAGCAGAGCCACAGAAGTGATCCCCGGGGTGAATTTTCTATCTCCCATCCAATCAGCCACAATCAGCCACAATTAAAAGGTTTAACTATATTTAATAATAATAAATGAAGAAGACAATACTCAATAACTCCGCACAGTGACTTCAGAGTTCAGAATCACAGGAAATATTTTAAAACAACATTGCAGGACAGTCTCAAATAAATACAGAAAACATCTAAACTAATATTTACTATATTCCTAACTACATCTAAAAGAAATTACTGTACCTTGGTTACTTACTACTAGCAAGGCAAGTGCAGATGATGATGAGTAGATGTTCTTGTTAGGTCCAAGACAAAGTACAAAATGCCCAGTGTCTCTGAGAGAGTCCCCAAATTAATATCAAAGATTACTGCTGGGTTAGCCTAGATGAAATCACTTTTTGACACCTGACTTCAATTACCAGGCTAAATCAGAAACTAATAGAATTTTAACATCTCTGTGTGAAAAATACATATCTCTCAGATCCTTGCTCAGAACTGTGTAGCTGCTAGGAAGTCATAAAGCAATCAAACACTTTACATTTTAAACCTAGTACTTACTTTTCTTTTCAGACAATAGCAACACTTCTAGCTCTAGACATTGTGTCTGCTTGCTGCATTGAAACTAACTGTTATAGCACACCATAAAGCACTTAATTTTAACTTATTTCTTGAAGTCTTATAAGTTAATCTTCTATGTTCCAGCAGGGTATGCTGTGTCTGCATTCTTAAAACTTAGTACATAACACACAGTTCTGTATAAATCATATCAATATTCACAAATGACATAAAATTATTTATAGAATTCCAGATAGCTAGGCATCACAATAAGTGTGCACTAGTACATTGAATATAACTAGATAGGTAGTAGTTCTAATCTCAAAACTGGCAATTCTGAGTGCATGCATGTGTGTATGCATATCCCCTTGCAGCAGTGTGGCTGTCTAGCTTGTGTGTGTGTGTGTGTGTGTGTGTGTGTGTGTGTGTGTGTGTGTGTGTGTGTGTGTGTGTGTCTGTGTGCGTGCAACATTTATACCATTTTAAGGGCTTGTGCAAACCTGTTAACCCCCAGTGGCAACCTTTACAGTGCCCGCAGATGTCATCCACCTGAATAGTCGTGGCAGACACTGCAAAAATATATAAGCTCCATGGCACATGTGATATGTATGTTGAGCTATAGTATGTATGACTAGACAGGTAGGAACTCTACTGTCAACAAGGGCAGTTCATGAGTGGGGGTGTGTGTGTATATCTGTATATCCCCTTGCAGCAGTGTGACTATGTTACGGCCACTACCTGTCCCACTGTGCAGGTTGCAGTCCATGTTTTGCCAGGTGTATCCGTTGAAGGTTGGGCATCGGGCTGACAACTCAGCACCATAAAAATCTACTGCCAATGATTAGCAGACCGGTGTTCCGCTGTGGCGACCCCTAACTGGGAAAAGCCGAAAAGACAAACAACAACAACATCCTGTGAAAACAACTAAAGCAATATATATGTCGAGAATATAGGACAACAGACATGCCCTACATTTGTGTAATAGTTGCATAAAGCAGTTGTTTTACACCAGAAGCACCTTAATGTTATGAGAAATAGCATAATCTAGGCAAATGCTACAAAAACAAGCTGCCATATTGGCAAGAAAAGAGAAGTCCTGTCCTTTGCACTTGCCGTTGGTATGATTTGTCCTGACAACTCTCACAATTCTACAAGATGTGTCCCACATTGACCATTTGATAAGGTGGCAACCCTAGTCTGTCTTGCCTATGTGCGTGCAATATGCATATATGTTGAGGCCCTGTGAGTAGCTGCTGCCCCTAAATAAGCCACATGTATCTAGGCATGAATGCTAACTGCCACCACCCACATAGGTACTGATGAAGACTGTGGCGACTTTAAGTTGTGCGCTGTCTGTCACCGACCCACCAAATGATGTTACTACACTGCAGCAGAGTCTTACATCAAATACAGACTGGTGCCAAGGTCCTGGCCTCAAGCTAAATACAGAAAACTATACAATTATACCATTTGGATGGCACACTGGTGCAGTGGTAGCATTGTCGCCTCACAGTAAGTGGTTCTCTGGTTAGAGTCTCAGCTTGGGTGCCTTCTGTGTGGAGTCTGCATATCCTTCCTGTGTTCATGTGGGTTTCCTCTGGGTCCTCCAGGTTTCTCCTGCATTACAAAGATGTGTCTGGCTCATTTCTTCCTGGGCCTCAGCTGAAAATTGGGTTCATTCCAAGTCGGACTTTCCCGGTTAACAAATGTTAAATAAATAAAAATTTGTTAAGGACAGCCCTCACTGTTTGCCATAGCAATGGAGACCCCCTAAACACGCAACCTGTGTAAATAGACCTGAGTAGTCATATAGCTGCATTGGTCAGAAAAGCCCTGTAGATGGTTCACCTCATAGGTAAAGGGATTGCATCCAGACAAAAGGTGGACATTACCTCTGTATAGTCCTCAGTCGGTAGACCAATAATTTACTACAACACCCTGTTTGGTATGTACCTATCCAGACAGCTGCACCAACTGGAAAGGCAATGGCATTACTCACAAAGGTGATCCATGGCCTCCAACACCTTCCCTATGCAGACAGGCTCGAATCAGTAGTGCTCCACTCTGTATTGGGCAGGTTACCCAGAGGTGGGCTGTGTCACGCCTAGAAAGCAATGTTGGACCCCGCCCTTCAACAGCTGCCCCATATATGTGAGTCTAACTCCTCATGCATTACCAGCACGACAGGCCTGAATCTGATATGTGACATCAACACAACCTGTTGGACAGACAGGTTTGTCTCCCAGAGGCTGCCCTGTCACAGGAATGCACTTCGCATACAACTTAAATAAATTACCATGCAGGCTCTCTTTAAGCACAACCTAGATGAGTGGTTGGGAAACCACAAATCTGTCCCAGGGCCATTATAAAAGTAACCTTCTATGATCCTATGAACAAATGATTCTACTGAACTCCCAGGTGGCATGTATCAAGAATAGCATGCTGTGCCAAGGGGTATGTATGCAAGATTACACTGTCTGCCCCCATTGTGCCTGACACACTGTTCTACACATATGCACCTAGATAACCATGCACATATACAGCCATACCTTGGAGAAGTCACATATCTGCATTGCCACCATGCCATCCTGAGCTGCTGTATTCACACCAGGTCCCCAGAGAGTACACACACACACCTGAAACAAAAACAGAAACAGGTCTGGGAGACAACACTCAGTCAGCAATACTAACAGCAATGCAGCATCATGGAACAAAGGTACATGCACTTTGATGTGTACTCACGACACATGCCAGCTGACAGTGCCTTACAGGACATAGCACTACTGCACTACAAACTGCCATTAACTGTACTATACTCACCCCGTGCCTCACACACATATTTGCTTTTCCATTGCATAGATGGTATGTACAACAGGGATGTGGCACATGTATAATCACATGCACAGAGTGTGGTGTGGGTTGCCAAAGGCCTAGGCTGTGCCACACAGTTGACATTGTGTGTATGGGTCTGGAGGGGTGCTGGTCAGCTGGGCCATGGACAGGAGCTGTGTGTGTCTATTGGTGACCTGCATGGGACAGTGATGTGTGAGTGTGTGCATGTGCACAGTGAAGCCACATGCTAGCCCTACACCAGGGTATGCTGGACAGCTGTGGACTGTACATTGCAGAATGTACAGTTCACTGTCTCCAGCCATGAACACAGAAATTGGGTCTCCCAGGAGTTGCACTGGCACAACCATGCCCAGGGTCAGATGTGGTACTACTCACTGACTGTGACTGGTGTCTGCCAGGTCCATGTCCCTCATGGGACCACCAAGGACCACGTGTCCATGGCCTGCCATGTTGTGGTGTAGGCAGCACCCTCCCTTCAGTGGTGCTGGTGGTACTGCCACTACAGAAGTGTGACTGTGCACAGTCATGTGGGCTCTCTGCTGATGTTGTTGCTGACCTAATTCCACCTGTCCGATGCCCTACTGCCACCACATTAGCAAGCACAGACATTGCACTGTTAAGAAGTGACAATGTCTCACCCTACTGTCTGATCACTACATCAGCAAAATGATGTAAGGCATCACCAATGTTGTGGGTGGAGTGTTGGATGCCAGGCAGTGATTCACCCATGATCCTGAGCATCTATCTGGTTTTGTATTCAGAATGTGCCTGTGCCTCCATGATGGACCGAAACATGTATTGGGTGACACACGCTGTGACACCTCTGACAGGTGGTGGATCAGCAGCAGTCCTCCTTCATCACCCTTGTCAATCTGCCTGTGAGGAACCTCACCAGCTGTCTGGCTATGGCTACTGTCTACAGTCACAGATGCCATAGTCACCACACTCTCCTGTTTGATGCCACCACCCTCTGACTTTCCAATATTTTTAGCTGCAAGGGACTGGGTATGTGTGAGCATACTGACTGTGCAAGGACATTGGAAGAGGAAGTGGGATGCCAACCCATGGGAGAGATTCAGCCACCAACAACCCCACCTGTGTTTCACTATGGCCACCATCATCATCAGAGTCCAATGTGACACTGACTTCAAGTTGTGAGGGGGACAAACTCCAACCCCCATGGTCACCTGTGAGGAGGAAGGCAACATGACTACATTAATTCCTGCACTAGTATGTCTGCTAATCCACACACACACACACACACACACACACACACACACACACACACACACACACACACACACACACACACACACACACACTCACACACACACACGTGAGGTGCCACAAATGGATTATACATACCACACCTTATTAATGATCCCATGCACAGACACAGAGAAGACAGCCCCTTAACAACATGAAGTGCAACTACATCCAGTTAATGTTGCAAGTACTATACACCTGTGAGATAAACAACATGTGAGTGTATGTGATGGACCTTCACCTAAAACACAGTGTACCCATTTCCACCATACTAATGCCCCCCCCTTTATAGCAGACTGCCTAAACCTTCACAAAATACATGCAAATATGTTACAGCTCCTGCAAATATGCTACTGTCATTACCGATGTAATGCATTGCAGTGAACCACTCCACAAGTGAACATACAAGTATTGCAATATGGCTAAGCTTCACAGTTGTGTCCAGAGCAAACTGGCAGCCCTTAACATACCTAGGGTATAGATGAACCATAACAAAAACAGTTCAACACTCACCGGCTACAGGATGTTGGACTCTGTCCATACCAGAGGTTCCTATGGAATTGTGGGGGAGAGGTATCATCAGCAGACACAAATGTGGCATTGGTACAAGATAATATATGCATATATCAACATGTACAGTACGAACTGTGATACTGCCCACATTGCTGACATTCACACTATGTGTGCACATGTGTGCATTACAAACCCCCTCAAATGCACACTGACCTGACATCCATGCACATGTATGTAGAAGATGCCACTATGGCTGTTACAGTATTACATTGATGACCACAGGAGGCTTACCTGAACACATATCTGCTGTGGAAGCTGTGCCACCCACCTCTATGACATATGGGATGATGGATCTTTGTGAGCTGGTGGATAAACCCAGGTTTGCCAGGAACACCTCTGTGGCTGAGAGTGGTTATTGTGTTGCAGGCCCTCCACTGGTGCCAGCATGGTCCCTAGCCACAGCTGCAGCCCTTTACCAGGCATTATTTATCATATATGTGGCCTGGTGTCGAACCTACTCATAGCTCTTTTCCTGAAGTTAGACATGATTTACAGATGCCATGAGGTCTGCCACAGTGCAGTGCATTGTTGTTGATTATGGCTACTCCTCGACAGCAGGATCTGGTGATGTAGTCTCCATCCATCAAGTATGGCATCATTATCCATTGCTGAAAATGGTGGGTTCCTACATCTGTACATCACTCCTGAATAACAAGAAAAGGGGAACACATCTCAGGACCACATACACTGCTCTCCATTATGTGCACACCTTGCTCTCCATTATGTGCACACCCTGCACATCCACATTTGCCAGCACTATCCTCTGCTAACTAGCACATCATACCCAGCAATCTATCACCACAGTATGTATGTGTCTATCAGCAACAATGTGGCAATATGTCATGAGCTACCCACTTGATCTTGCTGTTTCCTGCTACTTGTTGCATGTTCTCTAAGGTGTTCAACTACATCTTTTCGGTTGCACCTATTACAACTTGTTTATAGCCTGTCTACATTGTATGCAGTAGTGTCAGCCTCCTACTTTTGTTTTAAACACCTGGGCTATGGGCCCACCCCTTAGGTCTCTCTGGCCTTCCTCCCTCAGATACTGGAAAATATGGCTTGACAATGTCCTACAGTTTCCCCTGTCAGTCCAGTTGATAAGGGCATCCTGGCACAGTGTAGATAATGCCTCATGTACATGGACAACCATCTACAAACACCACCAAGAAACATAATTTGTGAGAGATGCAATGACATTAGAAATCTACAGTCCATGCTATCTGGCCTCTCAGGCCTGCATATCTGACACTGAACAGGTTGTTGACGCAATCAGTACACCTCACACACCACCCACACCTACACAACAAACACCCACATATGCAGACGTCCTCAACATACACAAACACAGGAGATCTCCGAGGCAAAGACACACGTGAACTCTACAGCCTTCCATAGCACATACCATGCATAGCCACACACCTGTGACCCACAGCCACAAAAGTGTCACCATTAGTCAAACATATTAGTCATAGGCGTCTCCATTGTGAGACACACAAATGTGCCTCTCACCAGGCACAGTTACTTGTATGTCAGGTACCAGAATATGACATATCACATAAGCACTGCTGTCTCTCAACAACAGGTACTGATATGAGTCTGTGACAGTCCATATTGGCATGCCTGACTTGAGACATGCCTCCCTCGACTATATGAAGTGAGACATGATTGAACATGCTGATTATGTGTCCAAGTCAGGTATATCCCTAGCCTTATGCAGCATTCCACTGTCACTCAGAATGATGCTGCAATACAATCAGGAAATGACTGATCTTAACAACTGGCTTTGTTTCAGGTGCCATTCCAGGGGGATCCATTACCTGACAGCCTGGGATGATATGATCAACAGACCACAATGCTTTGCCAGAGAAGTCCTCCATCTGTCTCAACTGGCCTTCAGGCATCTGGTAATGCTTCTTTCCACCCTCATAGTGCCTATATTAGGAAACATGGTGAGGTTAACACATCAAAAATTGAAGGCCATGCTGTGAAATGCTAGGAGCCTAAACATGAATCTGTGCTCATTACAAACAATCTTAACCCTGGGAAATGCTGACATCTGTGCAGTCACAGACACAAGGTTCAAAGCTGCAGACAGCACCCCAGCCTTACATGGTCAACTATCCTATCATACAGTTATACCCTGAGGTGTGGGCAGTAAAGCCATGAGATGTGTGGTTTTACTATATATGAAAGACATACAGGCCTCTAGACTGTTCATATAGTAAGACACACAGAAGGACACTGCAGGAGCAGTTAACCATTGCAAAGACACCTATTCAAAGTATAGGTAGCTACCAGACCCACATGTGTCCAGGAAGCCCATTCTACCTATATGGACCTGATTAACTCTATCAGGATTCGAGTCTGTACCCTGATCCTGGGTGACTTTAACTACTCAAACATACACCTGTAGGACATACTCATAACAGCACACAACTGTCCAGAGATCCATCAACAGTGGAAATGCAAACACTTTGGAGCAGCTGGGAGCTATTCCCACATGAGGTGAAGACCTGTTGGAGCTGATACTAAACAAAATGTGTAACTACTGCAGCATCCCTACAGTATCATCCTCCATGGTTAAACCAACCATAAAGCAGTCACATTTGCAGTCATCATCTCCCATAATACCCATCAGCCTAGAGTCAGACATGCTAATAACTGCATGGTTGACTACAACCTCCTGAGGGATGGTATTAACAACTTCACAGCCCCCACCTCCTCTGTAGGAATTGGCACCAATATCCAAAAATACACAAAAGCGATATCCGTGCCTTTGTATACATGCATGGAGTCAGGTATACCCAACAGAACTACATCATCCTCTCCAAGGATACATAAACCTGTGTGGTGGACATCTGTAATAAATATTGTCCATAACAGGGATGACATACTGCTGTCCGAGACAAAGAAGGTAGAGGTGCCCAGTTTGAAGCAATGTCTCCTTAGCCTGCTCAAGCAAATAAGAGCACTACTGGAATCCCGTGAAGCAAACCCTGAGCCAACATTAGCGACATCCACTACAGACAATCATATCTCTTTCTTAACATATCTCTGCAACATCACAGGAAGCACTCAGAACTGCTCAGTAGTGGTGGTTAAGGAAACCAGATATACAAGTGCTGTAGGATAGCATAATTAATGCCTGGCAGAGTCGGTGTAAGCTTCACCCCCTGTCCCCCCATCAGTACATCAGGACATCCCCAGTACCTACTCCCTTCTCCCTTATATGTAGGGAACAGGTCACCAGTTCCATCTGATAGTCATGGTATACAGCCACCATGGGAGCCGAGCACATCACAGGATGCATCCTACATGACCTCAAGCATGACATTGCAGCACCAGAAGGCAATGTATTCAACCAAAGCCTGAAAACCACCTTTGTCCCAGGCAAGTGGAGGACACCCACTGTCACCCCTTTACACTAAGGTGGAGCATCCACCAATCTTGCACATTATAGACCCATCAGCATAACTAGGTTGATTTGCAAAGCCATGGAGCAGTTTATAATGAACCTCATTAACAAGGACATTGGTGACCTCCACACACTTGATCGTGCACAGTTAGGCTTTCTCATAGGGGGATCATGCCTGTTACATTTGATTGACCTCTATGACACAGTCACCAAAGCCACGGATGAGGTGGAGACAGCGCACACTGCCTACCTTGACCTGGCCAAAGACTTTGGCAGTATTCCCACTTGCACATAATAGATATACTCTCTCAACTAGGCATCAGTCCATATGATACCAGATGTGTAGCACACTGGGACACTGACAGAACCCACCTAGTCCACATCGAGGAAGCTGCCTCAAGTGGTAAACTCATAACTAGTGACATAACCCAGTGTTCTGTGTTTGGGCCTTTGTTATGTTTGATTTACCCTTCTGAGGTATAGGGAACAACCAGTGGACTATGTCCGACCATGGATGCAGAAGAATGCATACTGGGTGCTGTCACCACATTCCCTAGTGATGTGGACATCCACCAAGAGGGTTTCACACAGACACATGACTGGTGCCAAAAACATGGCCTCAGGCTGCATACCATGAAATGTAGCAGCATCCTTTGGGGAGAGTGATTCCCCTACATATTATCACAGTACTAACAACATCCTAAGCATACAATCAGTTGGGAGTGACTTGTGCATACAGGTTGATGGCAATATGACAGTTGACCACCGTGTTGCTTCCATTTTAAGGAAAGCCTTCTACATGGCCCACCTCATAAGACAGGGTATGTCATCCAGGGACATGGGGTTCATAACAGCCCTGTCATCCTGCTAATAAGGCCCATTATTGAGTATAAATAGGACGTGTTGGAGGGATAGATTCCTGTCCCAAAGACTTCCCATGCTCTGGAACAAGATTCCAATCTACATTAGGCAGAGCTCCTCACTAACCCTCTTCAAGAGAAACCTTGATGAGTGGATGGGAAACAGAAAGTTTACCCCAAGGATCACTTCAATGGCTCTGCTGGACAGAGGCACAGGGAACTAAACTAAGGGGGTGGCGAAAGCCAAAACATTCCAGCTAGGCTTATAAATGCCTTCGGGCAGATAGTCTAGTACATACCTATGAACCTATGAACCTATAAAGCCTCTTTTGTCATGTACCTCGCAAAGCACATAAAGCAGCTGGAGAGATCACAGAGGTTCCTCATGAGGGAATACCAAGGCCTCAAACAGCTACCATACACAGATGGGCTATAAGCCCATCCGTCTAGCCAGTTTCACACAGACTCCTCAGAGGTGACCTCTGTCTGACATACAAGGAAATCACGGATTCCACCTTGATGGGACTGCTACACAACTGCAAGTCAAGCTCCACTCCATTAACCCACACACATGCCGTCAACCTGTTCTATGATATCAACAGAACTTGTTGGCGGGTCAGATGTGTGTCCCACACACACTCACCCACCTGTGGAATGGACACCTTGTCCAAATTAGGCAGAGTACCTGTTTACAACTTTTCAAGTGAAACTTGTATAACTGGATGGTTAATAGGACATATACCCTTGGGCTACCACCTGTGTCCCTGTTGGGCTGAGGCATCTGGTGCTGAATTGCATGCACATGGGCTGAACTCTAGACTTATGAGGGCCTCAGTGCCAATAGCCTAGTAACCTCGTATGATCCTAGACATACCAGTTATGCCCCTGTGTGCTGTGACGGACTGTGTTGTTATGTGTCCACACCCATCACTGCCATCTACTGTGGTGTGTCCCCTACAGACGATGTTCCAGTATCATGTCATAAAGCCACCATCTGACAAATAGGTGAGTGGTACTACAGGTGTATGAGGACAGTCCAACAATATTGTGCTACACAATTGCAGACAGCACTGCAAATGTGCTGTAGGGTATCCTCCTTGTAGGTGTCTGACACCCAAAGTACACAGATGTTTGCAGAATGTGTACATGTGCCTGATATATGTAGACCCTCTGCCAGATGAATGTGGATATCTTGAAAACAGTTGGACAATATGTAATGGTTGTTTCCAGACTGTGGGGAATCTGGTTGTCACATGCCAGACACCTCAGAAAACAGTTGTGGCACATTAATATCTGATACTGTATTCATTCCCTTACATTGGATGCACGATATCTACTCTCTGTTTCTGAGGCAGAGCCTGTGTCCACCCACTACTACTGACTATAATCTTCTGTAGGGGGTCAACAGGTATGCTAGCCATAGTTCTCAGGCAATAAGATACAGGTGTGGAGTACACAATGTCTAGCTAGAGTACATCAGGACCAGTCAGGGACACCTGGACTATGTTTTAACTATGCCTTTGTGACATTCACAGACTGAGACGAGCAGACTCACAGTACATCATGTGATATGCCAGCTGTATCCACCAGTACTTACTATCACTATTGTCTAATGCACTATCCAGTAGCATTTATACATGAGCTGCCCATTGCTGGGAGGACTCAGGGGCCAGAGCTGTGATCTATGTCACAGCAAACAGGGAAAAAGGGAAGCCTGTAGGTGCTGGACAGCTGGCTAAGAGCAACATGTCATTCCATGATATGTACTACAGATCCAGTTTTATATTCCCTATGACTGCGTCTCCCCATCTGCATCCCATTACATGGGGAATTCTATTACATTCCTGGTATAGTGCTGTACTCCTTTATATGCAGAAATCCTGTGGTATAATGCTAGGATAGTACAGTCTGTCTTCATAACAAATATCACAGACCTGTGCACCATAGGCAGCAGCTTGCCTTTTGTAGGTAATGCTTATGAAAAGGTGCTTGCCTGTGCACCAATATGTGGCTCACACTTGCTAATTGTATCCAGAACAGCTGGGTTGCATTTTCATTAGCCAATGGCAATGCAACACAGTGCTATATGTCAGGCCTTCATGTAGGCCTTGGCCCTTTTCGTGATCTGTGAGAAGGACATTATCAAGGTGTGGAGACTACAGCATCACAGAGGGTATGTAGAAATATTGTCCACTGTTTGGATTTATGTGGTATATCCACAGTTTTGCATGCTATGTTTGGCCATTGTGAACAGACTTTCTGCTTATGTGGCAGTTTACTGTTTAACAATGTGGGTTGAGGTCAGCAAGGAGACAGCAGATGTGAGTGTCATACATCATTTGCATCAGAATATACATACTGCTGCAGTAGCCACTGGTCTATCAGCTGTGTATCTGTGTAGGGGAAGACTGTGACACGTGTCCCTGTCACATGACCATTTCCCCCCACCCCTTTATGTATCGATGTATGGCAGCAGCTTGCCTTTTGTAGGTAATGCTTATGAAAAGGTGCTTGACTGTGCACCAGTATGTGGCTCACACTTGCTAATTGTATCCAGAACAGCTGGGTTGCATTTTCTTTAGCCAATGGCAATGCAACACAGTGCTATATTTCAGGCCTTCATGTAGGCCTTGGCCCTTTTCGTGACCTGTGAGAAGGACATTATCAAGGTGTGGGGACTACAGCATCACAGAGGGTATGTAGAAATACTGTCCACTGTTTGGATTTATGTGGTATATCCACAGTTTTGCATGCTATGTTTGGCCATTGTGAACAGACTTTCTGCTTATGTGGCAGTTTACTGTTTAACAATGTGGGTTGAGGTCAGCAAGGAGACAGGCAGATGAGTGTCATACATCATTTGCATCAGAATATACATACTGCTGCAGTAGCCGCTGGTCTATCAGCTGTGTATCTGTGTAGGGGAAGACTGTGACACATGTCCCTGTCACATGACCATTTCCCCCACCCCTTTATGTTTGGATGTTATGTGGATTCCCTGTTCTAGGTGTTTGTGAGGTATGTTAGGTCTGTAGCAGGTAGCTGAACATACTGATGCATACCTTGCAGGCTGCAGCTGCTGCATTTTGCCCAGGAGTCATAGTGGGGGTTGTGAACACACTGTGGGAGAGCAAGCTGTATATGTCGGTGAGGGAGCAGTGTCAGCTCTGTTGTCAAAGCATAGCCAGGGTGAGGGTACCCATAACAGTCCAGGTGAGACATGTGCCTCTGGAACATATGTTATGTAATAGTGCCATCCAAGACAGTGGTAGGTGACATTTAGGACACCTATACATATTTGTGAAGTGTGTCCCAACCTACAGGCTTTTGACATGGTAATATGGGTGGCAGTGACTGAAGTAGCAGCAACCAGTTCTGCTGGAAATTGCAGGGCTCAGTTATTTATTTGTTGTAGGGACAAGCATGTACTTGATGTGTAACAGACTGGAATGGAATCCAGGACTGTAGGTGTCAAAATGTAAAGCATGCTAGGAATATAGCAGATAGACATACTGAAGAAATATTATAATAGGTGTATTTGCAAGACATATATGCATGCATACAGTGTGTTGCACATGATTTGCATGAACATGTGTGTTTGGATGGGTATGATGTGTGACAATGAACTGTCTGTCGTGAATTTGTAACCTCAATCTGCACTGACTTGCCAGTACTTCAGCACACAAACTAGGGTTTGTGACAACCGTGCCAAAAGTAGCTGGCACAAATATTTATATACATCCATCAACATGTATTTGGCTGTGTACTGGTTTGGTGTTTGCATCATAGTCCCAAGTACACTGTCATTTATCCCATTATATATAAAAGTAGCATGTCACTGGCAATCAGGATATGGTTATAGAAACACCTCCTGCTCATTAGAGCTGACTGGCCTAGTGGGCTAATGCACTGTTTTATTGTTGACAGGTTCTCAAGTTCAAATCTTTGTAGGTGTAATTATTTTTTCCTGATAGGCATCAATGGAAATCAGGATATGTTTATGGAAACACCTATGCTTCATCAGAGCTGCGTCGCCTAGTGGGCTAATGCATTATGGTGTAGTTTACAGGATCCCAGGTTCAAGACATGGCAGTGGTGCTTATCTTGCTAATGTGTATAACAGTGTTATAAACATATAAGGTGATTAAAGTGGGTTTAAGTGGGTTTGTGCAATGCAGCACCTGTGCTAATTCCAAAAAAATAAATGAAAAGGGGGGGATAGGAAAGTGGGGAAATGGGGGCAAACAGGGGGAAAGACAATGTGAAAAGCAGGTAGGGATGTGCAGAATGTGTGTAGGATAGGACCATAGCTCTCCATTTGTTGTACAGCAACAGCTGTTCAGGTTGTGGACAATTTGGAATTTGGAGGATCACATCCCACAGAGAGGGGTCTGGGCAATATAACTTTGTTGATTAATTGCTGTAATGATTGATTGTGGGCAGTGTTGCTGTGGGCAAAATGGAGTGCTATGTATGGGGTGATATTTTTTGTGGGACAGATGCCGTTTTTTTTAAGGAGACAGTGGAATGTTGTGGAAGGGATATAGGTACATGTGGGGAGGTACGTTGGGTAGGAGAGGTAGCATTGTAAACAGACAAGAAAGACAAGACAGCAGACAGGGGAGGTGTATGACACATGAGGGGGGTAAACACCTTGGATGGGGAGGGTGTTGTGCAATCAAGAGAACCAAGTTCCCCCAGACAGCAGCAGTGAGACTGAACTCCCCACCAATGGACAGTCACCACTGCTCCTTCATGGTCCCAAAGGTGGCTGTGTTGGGGACTGGGCACTAGGCCAGCCTGCTCCTCCATGTTGGCCAGTCTGCCCTCAATCTGGTGCAGTTGATCATCAAACCCTTGCTGCAAGATCCTGTGTACCATGCCTGGTAGCTGTTGCTGGGTGACCACTCCCTCTCCATGCCCGCTCCTGGGGGGACAGGCCACTCCCCCTGAGGCAGTTCCACCCATAGGTGGTGCAGGATCGGCAGAGTGGCCAGGTCCATGTTAGGTCCTAGATGTGCTAAGACCAGGTGCCACAACTGGTTGAGGTAGGGTAGGTAGATCTGTGGGAACCGGCCTACCCAGTCAGCTATGGTACTGAGGTGTTTCACAGTGTATAAGTTAGTAATGAATAGAACATGTGGTTAGTTGTAACAGCATGCCTGAACAAATCACATAACCCAGTAACGTAACATTACATAACAGATAGAACATAACAATAATTGGGATAACAGTTAGTATTGTAACAGCATGCCAGTAACAGTTATGGCATAAGGCCAACAACATAGGTAATTTAACAAGATAAGTTAGTATGCAACTGTTGTAATACATAACAATAATAAAACAAAAGGCCCATCATAACATTTTGAGAACAACAAATGTTAAAAGTAAACCATACTCGATGTATAGGAATAATAAATTATGATGCAGATAAGGGGTGGGGGAGAGAAAAATACATGCCATTGCTATCAGTATAGGCTATATTGTTTTCAACAGAACTCTTGTATACTCTACAAATCTGCACTTAATTTATGTATACATGTGCCCTATAGCTTCTGTAGCACCTACATACCTCTCAAGCTATCCGCATGGGACAATATGGGCCAGGCTGTGACACCTATAGGTAAACAACTGCAGGGGAGTATTACATGTCAGGGGTACATATGTAACTATCAAGGTGTAATGTGTACTGATGTAGTGTGACTGTTATTGAGCTAAACAAGTGGTTGTTAAATCTGTGTCCCAGGGATTTGGTAACAATGATCACAGTCCGTGACAGTGTGACAGTTAAGAGACATGTATCATGCACAGTACAGCGAGTTTATGCTTATCATGCCACACCTGGCCTTACTTGCCTGCAGCAGCATAACTAAGTTCAGGAATGCATATAGCTGAAATGCTGTGGTTAACACAAGAAAATCCTGAGATAAACACACTATTATACCTTAGCCATTACTATTCTAGGTTCAGATCTTAGTGCAGAACAAATATCCCAATGTATTATATCTTGTAGTACAGCTCCGCATGGGGTTAGACTATCAGCAGACATTCACAGACACACCAGGCATACAGCTGTAGTAAGATTAAACAGTTATATTTGTTTTAATAACTTGTATTACTATTGTACTTGTTGACATTTTATTTACTGCAGTCTTATCACCTTGCTGAGCAATGCTGTTAACACTCTGGTACATCAGGACACACACATTAGTAACCCATTTAAACAGCTACTACAACCATTTATGTACCTGTAATTCCTGTGGGGAGAACATCTGTTAACAATACACAACAGTTTCTATTAATATTCAGTAGTACTTGTCCCTGGATTTAAACCCCATTTTGTTTGTGACAAAATGCATATCAAACATAACATTTATCACACTGAGTTACTGCTGAATATTTATTGAGTAATACATGCCTAGAGCTCACCTGGTAACAAACTGTGACCTGGTAATAGAGGTAGAATGTCATGCAAGACTGCAGTGACACTTGAACCCACATGCGTAAGATTCACGCATGATAGAGATAGTAGGTGAACTGTGTAGTTATACTTAGAATGCAGGTGTACACATTTAACCCCTAGTGGATGGGAATATATGTGATGTGTACACACCATATTGGAGTGCTGGGTTGCCTGCCTCACCCATATACAGTTGCAGATGGTATATTTGCAGTCTACAGCTATTACAGTTTCATACTTGCCTGCAGCAGCATAACTAAGTTCAGGAATGCATATAGCTGAAATGCAATGGTTAATACAAGACAATCCTGAGATAAACACACTATTATACCTTAGCCATTGCTATTCTAGGTTCAGATCTTACTGCAGAACAAATATCATAATGCATTATATCTTATAGTACTGCCCCACATCTACACGTTAGCAAAACAGTCTTTATCAGCTAACCTTCAGTCACTTCATGGTATTATTACCATGTTTACTTCACTCCATATGTAATACTCGATTTCTTGGCCAACAGCCCCAAATACACACATTTTGCACAACACAACTTTATTAGGGGTGACAGGAAACAGTGATTGGTATACCTCTAACAGTCTTTAATAAACACTATACATAATGCAGGTGTTGCAAGACAGCTGTTATTCCACAATTTATGCAGTAGTAACTTTACTTCCTTACCAATTCTGAATGAAGTTGAACTTTTTATTTCCTTAACATTGTGACTGTGGTTGAACTTTATTTCCTTAAAATTATGAATACAGTTATACTTTATTACCTTAACATTATGAATACACTATAAACTTGTATTTCTTTAACATTATTAATGCAGTTGTAGCTTTCTTTCCCTAACGTTAGCAGGTTTCATGCTTTCATCTATATTGAACTGTACCTGGGATTGCTCACTTATATCAGTCCAGGTCTATGACCACATTCATTGCAGTACACTCAAAACAGAACATACCTACTGGCAGTTACTACTGTACTCTTGCAAGATATAGCTGTACTCACCACACTCATGGCGCAACCTGTCCAGGTGCCCTGCATGGGCCTCCAGGTTGTGAGCTCTCTCCTCTGCAGCTGTGGGGAGAGAAAAACACCATTATGCATACCTGTCTATCACATATTCATACTAGAATTTGGTAAAACAATGCTTACAATACTTACAAACTTGTGGGGCATTGTCAGCCCAAGGATCTTGGATTCATGTGGCCAACAGATGCCCCTTCCTGTGCTTTAGGTCATCATAATGGTGACACACCTGCTCACCTGTGTGGGGGATACCAGTTGCACTGGTGAGGTCATATCCCAACTGGTACCAGTCCTCTGATTTGTATTCCAACCCCTGCTACTGGCCCTGCAGCAGCTGGAGGTCATGGTGTTTAACAAGGAGTCCAACCATGACCCTGGACTTCAAAATGCCCCACCACTGTACCCAGAAGCTTGCACCCTCTCCAACTCCTGTCATAATCTCTGCCAAGATCAAATTTCAACATATACTGACTGTATTCCCCCTGCTGCACTTAAATAAGGCTATTTTCCCATCCTTTGCCACCATTGGGGGATTTTTAAAAATGCTCAGCTCCACTTAGCACCATGCAAAGCCGCTGAGCTCAGGTGAGCAGTGCTTAAACTGACAAATTCTGAGCAATGCTTAGTGGTGTGCAAACTAACTTAGCTAAGCTGAGGACTGCTTAAACAGGATTTGCTTAGCAGTGCCCAAACCAGCTAAATGAAGCTGTGCATTGCTAAGTACTGCTAAAGCAGGTCCTGTTTAAGCACTGCTTGGGTTGGCTTAGCAGTGTTTAACAGAGCTTAGCTAAGGGAAAACCACATAAAAAAAATAAAATTACATTATTTGTTCATTACTACTACTTAATTATTATGTATATGTATTGCACTTCTAATTTTCCTGAACTTATGTATTTTAAATTACTTTATCTTGGAGTGTATATTTTAGGCATTGTAGACTTGTGTGTAACTGGATCTTTTCTCCTCATGTCTCCACTGATAATGGGCTTCTGCTCTAGCTGGACAAACCCGGTTAACATATGTCATTACATACATCAATAAAATAAAAATTAATTTATAACACTTTGCTATCAGATGTAAAAACTGAATAGCCTGTCTGTGTATTCGAACCGTGCACCAACTGCACACAGGGCTGTGACTCTAACCATTCAGCTACATGGATATGATGACTACTGTTATACATTTCTATATAGCTCTCAGCTATGTTTAAGTACTGCTGAGCACCGCTCCACGCCATGCAGATATGCTCAGCTATGCTTGAACATGACCTTTAAGTTAAAATTAAAAGTATCCGGTTTCTATTTTTAGATGTCTGGCATGTGTCCATTGCTAAGCGCTGTGCTACACCACGCAAACCGAACAAACAAAAAAAGGAAATCAAATATTTAACTTTTATATTTCGGTGCCATTCAGCACTTTAATAGTGCAGGGATGAGTAACACATCCCCTAAACTGATTCAGTAACTGCCTTACATGGCTCTCTCTCAGTAGCTCACCTTCATCAATATCCAAGATATGCTGCCTAGGGGGACCCACAGACACAGACATGGTACAATACATGCAGGGCTTCCACTATTCCTACATGGAGTTTATTAAATCCCTACCATTATCTCCATCAAAAACAATCAGTCTTGGTTACATATGCAAATAATATTAAATCTGAAGTAGTACCACAGGCTGAATTACCCCTCTCATGCATCCTCTGTATAACTAAGTTACAGACTTTCTAGATACACCAATTTGGAGCAGGTAGCCTAAATATAACTAATCCTATATCTGCTATCTCAGTTATATGCTATTATCACTATCCTCCTTTACACTACTATTTCCCTTCCCTCCTACATAATTTTATAACTTATTTTATTACATCTGTTGAACTGTTTAGAAACTTATGCAATACTAAAATCTCCCTTCCTACATAATTTTCTAAATTACTTCATTGCATATCTTGAACTAATTGCAAACCTTTCTTTGCTGAACTGTAAGAAGACTAAACATCTTTACAAAAATATTTCCCTTCAACAGTATCAATCCATTTACTTCCTGCAAAGTTTTACAGTTGGAACAACTGTATAAACTTGTAAATGTTGATGTAAAGACTTTCATATATATATATATATATATATATATATATATATATATATATATATATATATATATATATATATATATATATATATATATATACACACTGTCTTTAAATTATGTTTGCTGTTTCATGAGAAATGTAATTGTTTTTTGAGAACTGTCTGAAATTCAATTGTTAGTATAAAGTACTGTGATGGAGCTTTTTTTCCCCTCAGACTTCCATTGACAATGGCCTCCCCCCAGTTGGACTTTTCTGGTCAACAAAGGCAAATAAATAAATAAATACTGTACAAGGCATATGTAGGCTCAGGTATTTGTGATTAAATATTTACAGGTTGACTCTGTAGATTAGGGACTTAGGTACCAGACCAGGGGTGAATTTGTAATTCCCCATCCACTGGTCAAAGTTATTCTTGAATTGGTTTAGTGAAGACTCTGCTTTACATGGATAGAAAGCCTGTTTCAGGGAAGGGCTATTCTCTGAGATACATAACTATCCCTCCAACATGTCCTATTCATGTTTGTAAGCAACGTTTAAGTCCCTTAATTTAGTAATTCTGATGCTATTTGTTCTGGAGATATGCAAAATGTCCATTAGAGCATGATCTAAGGATGCCTTGCATGCCAAAGGTAACAGACTGAGTACAAGGACAGGACTTTAAGGTAATCCATGTAGAGCATGTTGTTTATACCATTTATCCTTTTTGTGAGGATCCTGTGTGGACATTCCAACTGCTGCTTATGCCTGGTCAGGTACAAACTGAACGGGTCATTGTACTCAGTGACTTGTCTAATATGGGCTAAATACAGTGGAAGGGATGGCTTCCTTGGACCCAAATGCTATACCCTCGCTTATAAGTAGCACAAGATACAATGATTTCATTACTGCTGTAGACACATGATGGCCAAATGCCTGGTTACTGTCTACATACATCCCTAAAGTCCTAATTACTAGATCTACTCATAGTGGTGTGTTATCAGTGGAGTAGTTTCCAGGGGTAGCTCACTTATGAATGATACTGTCATGCATTTCATGGCACTGAGTTTTAAAACATGGCTCTAGCACCAGTTATTTGTCTGAATCAGCCCTTCTTGGAGGATATTAGTGTTTTGGGGGGATTTTTATTACTGCACCTAGTTTACAATCATCTGCAAACTTAGTCACCCATAGGCCTTTGTCATTGGCCATTACATCAGAAAAGTAGATGGCAAAAAGAAGAGGAACCAGCACAGACCCCTGAGGGATGTCACTAGTGACTGGCATCTTTTTGGAGGTGGACTCCCATACCCTAAATTCTTGAGTCCTACCTGAGAACCACACAGCCATTCAATGGGTGACATAGGGGTTTATACCTGATTTCATGAGTTTGTCCACAATGCCTGAGTGGGGGTATTGTATCAACTTCCTTGGCCAAGTGAAGGTAGGAAGTAGTATACCCATTCTGCCCGCCTCAATTTCTTTGGCATCCTCCTCAAAGAAGTCCACCAAATTAAGTATGTATGAGCTGCTGAATGCTAGGAGTTTAAACCTCAAAATGCACTCTCTCAAGGCACTCCTTAACATGGAGAACATCGATATTTGTGCAGTAATTGAGTCCTGGTTCACGGCTCAAGAAAGCACCCCAGCGATTCCAGGCTACAACTCATACCACACATTTTGGCCACAAAACTTGGACCGAAATACAAAGGGAGGAGGCGTATCCATATTCATCAAAGATAACCACACCTCCAGACTGGTTGCAAAGAATGATGCCTTGGAAATCATCCAAGCGCAAATGACAATAGGCAAAACTGCATTCCAGATTGTAGCTTGCTACAGATCACCTTCCCAGCCCCATGACATGCACTCTTCTTTCCTCAAGGTACTGGAAAACATGAGAGTCCAACCGAACACCCTTATACTGGGTGATTTCAACTACCCGAACATCAATTGGGAAAACTACGGAAGTACTAATACCTTTGCTCAGTGCTTCCTGGAGTACATTAACTCCAATGCACTGGTCCAGGTTATTAACACCCCCACAAGAGGTAAAAATGTAGTGGACCTGGTCATCACTGACATGAGGGACAAATGTTCCACACCTGTGGTAAACTCCTCATTGGTCAGATCAGATCATAAACTCATAACCCAAGATATACACATACCACCCTCATCCCCCGCACCAAAAGAAACCATGGTGAAAAACTTCTCCAAGGTGAACTTTATGCTACTCAAGACAGATGGCAAACTTTGCTACTCCCCAGTAGAAAGGCAATATGATTGAATCTGCTATATCCTACACAAAAGCACTCTACAAGCACCTACATGAGTGCATGGACCGTGCTATCCAAAACAAGACCAAGACCCACTCCTCCAAAAATAAGAAAGCAGTCTGGTGGACCATGGCCATAAATAAGGTCTATAATAGAAGGAAGAAATTATTGCAAAAAAGAGTAAAAACCCAGGAATGGAGGAGCTCCCTGACCAACCTTAGCAAAAAGCTAAGAACCCTCATAAAAACCTCTAAGATGAGCTTTGAAAGAAAAATCAAAACAGACACCAAAGACAACCACAAAGCATTTTTTAGCTATGTCAAAAACCTAAATAACAACTCACAGATCTGCTCTGAGCTACAGCATAATGGTTCAAAATTCAAGGAACCAACTGACATTGCCAATATACTGGCAGATAAGTTCAGTGCAAACTTCACCCCACCCTCACCCCCAAAGGGCCCATTTCCATACCAGAAGATTGTACTGCCCCTAAAATCACAGACACTCAGGTGAAAATAGCACTTTCCAAGGCAAGAAACACAGCATCCATGGGACCAGACAGCATCCCAGGGGCGTACTACATGAACTCCAAAATGAATTAATCCCTCACCTTAATACCATGTTTAACCACAGCCTCACCTCAGGCTATGTGCCCACAGAGTGGCGCATGGCATCAGTTATACCACTCCACAAAGGAGGTGCCACCACTGACCCTGGGAATTACTGCCCCATCAGCCTGACGAGTCTCGTCTGTAAGGCCATGGAGCGCATCATCATAGAACTCCTAAACAAAGACATTGGGAACCTACAAACCCTTGACCCCACCCAGTTTGGGTTTGTAAAGGGAAGGTCTTGTCTGCTAAATCTGACTTTTTTGAAATGGTCACTAAAGCAATAGATGAGGGAAAGGTTGTTCACACAGCATACCTTGAGCTTGCAAAGGCCTTCAATACCATTCCCCACTCAGGAATTATTGACAAACTCACCAACCTAAATATAAATCCCTACATTACAAGATGGGTTGCTAACTGGCTCATGGATATAACCCATTCAGAACAGGAAATGCTAGATCAGACTCCAAACCAGTGACTAGTGGTGTACCACAGGGCTCAGTCCTGGGACACCTCCTGTTCAGTATCTACTTCTCGGAGGTGAAAGCAAACATGGTGGGACTATGGCTAACAGAGTTTGCAGATGACTGCAAACTGGGTCCCATAACTGAGAACACTACTGACCTAGATATCCTTCAAAAGGGTCTTACCGACACAGATATGTGGTGCTAAAACCATGGCCTCAAGCTAAATGCCAAAAAGTGCATCGTCATCCCGTTTGGGAAAAATCAAGTATCTATGCATTACAACATAGGTGGTAGCCCACTTACCACGGAGAGTGTGATAAGAGACCTAGGGACTCAGGTGGACAGTAACCTCTCCTTTGACAACCGTATTGCTAAAGTGGTTAGAAAATCCTTCTACATGGCCCACCTTATCACAAAAGGGTTTGCATCCAGGAATAAGGATGTTATTGTCCCTCTCTACTCATCACTCATTAGACCCGTTATTGAATATAATGCCCCATTCGGGATATACCTAACAAGACATTTGCAGCAACTGGAGAGACCTCAAAAGTACCCCACAAAGAGGATAACGGGCCTCAAACAGTTGCCCTATGCCATGAGGCTAAAAAAACTCAGACTGTACTCGGTCGCGTACCGGCTACTCAGAGGTGATCTCTGCCTGACATACAAGGCTATGGCAAACCCCAAATTGCTAGAAATGCTCCACCTAAGGAAAACCCAATCCACCAAAGCTACTCTCTCAAGGGACATAAACCTGACATCAACAATAAACAGGACTTTCTGGAGGGATAGATTTGTGTCCCAGAGACTTCCCTTGCTCTGGAATAAGGTCCCCATAAATGTGAGGCAGAGCTCCTCATTAGTGCTCTTCAAGAAGAATCTTGATGAGTGGATGGGAAACAGGAAATTCACCCCAGGAATCATTTCAGTGGCCCTGCTAGACAGGGGCGCAGGAAACTAGACCACTCGGGAGGGAAGCATAAGCAAAACATTTTTTGGCTAGGCTTAATTATGCCCTAGGGCCAATAACCTGGGACCTATCTATGAACCTATGGACCTATGCCCTTGATAAAGCCAAGCTGGGAGGGAGCCATTGCCTGAAGATTTCTTATGTAATTGTTAGTCGTTTCCATGGCTTTGCATGTATGACTAGTCAGACTTATAGGCCTGTAGTTACCAGGGTGTATAGCTGGTCTCCCACTGTGTAGAGGGATGACAGTTGCAGTTCTCCATTCATGTGCCATGAAAGCTGTCTAGAGGCTACAGTAAAATAGTGAGCTAGTGATCCTGATACATCATGTTTCATTGTGGCTCATTGATCTGGTATTTCTGGCTTTAGAGAATGTCTTGGCACATTCCTTAGTGATATTCAATGATATTCCTGTGGGGTGGAGCTGATTTTTTTTCTTTTTCCTTTTTTTACCAGATTTGTCAATCTAGGCCAGTAGGCTCTTTTCAGGGGAGACATGAGGTGCTATTTCTACTACTAGGTGAAATTTGGCTAGGGAATTGTCTAGTCTTTTTGATATATGGGATCTTTTTCATCCACCTCATCTACCACCAACCCAAACAGAAAGGACCTCAGTTTGACATCTCATCTGAAAGACAGTACCCACCTTATACTGCACTGCAACATCAACAATTGATCTACCTGGTGTGGGAATAGAACCCTTATTTTTACACCAAGGTGAGTATGCTACATGTTGCATCACTGGGATTTGCTAATTTGTTGGCCAGTAGATGTGCTGTATATTCTGGCTTAGTGTAAGTGGCTCCATTTACAATTAGTTTTGCACATTGCTGTGTGCTATTTTTAAGGTTGTGGTCATATCTAAAGAAAACCATGTGGTTGTCCATGGCCTGGGAAGATATTTTTACCTTATAACTGGCTTTGGTATACTTGATTTGCCTTCTGAGCTGCTTCTTTAGACTGATGAGAAGGTTTTTTTGTTTTTATGGGTGTTGCTTTTCCTAATTTTTGCCATGCTGTGCTTCCTTTTGTTATACAACCTATTGATGTTAGGATTCTACCAGGATGGCTTGTTTTTTTAAGTTTGCTCTTCGGTTATTACAGGTATGTACAGCTGCCTCTATGCATCTATTAACATGACTCCACAGGATCTCTGAACAATTTGACAAAGGCAGCAGTGTTCTCAGGGTTTGGAGAGGCTTGACATTTTGCCATTTATCACTTAATAGTAGGATGTTTGCCTTAAAATACTTTTTAAATGTTCCAGGGTTAGATTTGAGTTTTGTTTCAAAGGAGATAGTTTTATGGTCTGATCTTAACAGAGAGTACATTACACCACAAGGAGGGGCAACATTCTTCCATGTTAGTGAAGACCAGATCCAGTATGTTAGCATCCCTATTGGATGTATGGATTATCTGGCCCAGTGTGTTTGTGTTGACAAAGTCCAAGAATCTATGGGTCTGCAAGTTTTGGGTTATGTAAGATTCCCAGTTTATAGTGGGGTAGTTAATTTGACACATGATCACGGTATTGTGATGAATAGTGAGTGTCTCCAGCAAGTTTAAGAATGTGCTTTGGTTTTCTGGGGTCATAAAAGGTGACCTATTGTTTGAAAGGATATTGCATTGGACTTTGCCTGTGTTAATTTGGGCATGGAGAAGCACAAGCAGGTTATCCTTTTTGACCAGCCTTATGTTTGCCTACACAGTAGCTCGTCTAAATGTGTGAAAGGCATTGTAGCCTTGCACTGCTAGGCTGTTCTCCTCGGCTTTAAACCATGTCTCTGTAACCGCACATACCTCTGCATTCTCCAGGGTGAGTAGAGCTTGATGTTTCTTGTTTAGACTCCCGGCATTGAGCAGTAACAACTTTAGATTTTTTAAGGTCAGTTTTGCTTTTTAGAAGGTTCATCAGTTTGGTATTGTCTAAAAGGCACAAAGGGAAGGATACTGTTTTAGTCAATATTCAAAAGCCTAGAGGGGAGAGTGGTCTGATGTCCATATCTTCTAATCCTGACAAATATTGTGCCACCTTGAAATGCCACCAAAAACTAAAGCAATTATTAAAGTTAATCATCTTCTGTTCATATTGTGATAACATCCTTGAAGATTTTAGAATGCTGCTCAGGTTATACTCATACCAGCCAGAGATACATAATCTGACAGCTTCATTACATCTCTCTTCATATAGTCCAGGGAGGTATACACTGAGCCATTTATACCTACATGGAGTACGACTAAGTCATTCTGGTACTTGCAATCCAATGAATTGAGTGTGTGAATGATCTGGCGGAGTCTGTCTCCTAATAGGCAACTGACTGTCACTTTCTCCTTACTTGGCCTGGTGAGTGGGACATCTGTGTGTGTCTTACAATTTAGTCTTCTATGACCAAAATATTTGGTCTTGTGGTGGCTTGTTTATGGGCTTAGAAATACAGGATCAATGAGATGTGGCTACTAAAATGCAATGAAATAGCAAGAAATTTTTAGGACTTGCCTTTTAAACTGTCAGAACAAACAGAGAAACCAAAATGTGAAATAAGTACAGCTTTTCATAACTAGAATCAGCGGTGTGCCAAGGGACTTCAAAATACTGTTTCTTTTTAAAGGCGTTCATCTTTACGAATGAACACTTAACAATCCAGTTGCACACACCTGACAGCTTCATTACATCTGTGTATGCTTTGTCACACAGACATCCTGTTCATACTTTCTGCCCACAAAATTTAATGTTCACTGCTGCCTATTTACACCAGGTAAAAGTTGTAATACTTGGTACAGGTGTATGAGTTGCCTCTGCTGTTACTGTTATGGAATTTAGCTGCTTTATTTTTTGTGAATGTAATGCCCCATTTAGGGATACCTGGTGGTTAGTGCTACTCAGGCTCAAACCCTGTACCTTAGGTACAAGAAACAAAAGCCTGAATTCTCTACCCCTCCCACCACTTGTGATTTAAGGACTTTTATAATTTTCTTTTTTAATTTTTCTTTCGCCTTAATTTCAAATTCTGTGAGAAGTTTATTACATGCTTAAAATTTGTGATTTTCTGGCAAATCAGTGAGGATTGAAGGCACTAAATAATGACAGCCATTTAATTTTCAGTCTTCCTCCCTTTCAGGAAACGTATGGTAATACATAGCATTTTATTTTAGCAACTTTCTAAGATTATGCAAGCAATGTTTAAAATGTGTCCTTGGTTTTGGCCCTTGTCCACCCCCAATAAATTTTGTCTTTTTCCAGATTTCTTGTGCTGCAAAGTTGAGAGATATAGTTGAGTGTCAGGTGCATTTTAAAAGGAGCTGAGAGCTTCAGGGGAAGAGTTTAGTGCTGCTTATGCCAAGTCTGTTTGCAACGTGCAACTGTTGTTTAGCAAATGATAATCACTATTGTGCAAAAAGTGTTAAAATCATTGCTAGTAGCACAACAGGTAGTATACTTGCTTTTAATGCAGAAGGCTGTGGGCTCTACTCCCACAATATGCAGATGGATTGCTGATCCTGTACCGTGTTCTACTTTAAAGGAGGTAGATGCTGCAGTCCTGAGAATGTCCTCCTTTGGAGGAGATACCTAGTAACTATGAACATGTTATCAGTTTACCATCCATTCTCTATTACAATATTACCAGCTTATCATTTTTTTAATGTAACATAGGCAATTTATTCTTCAAGGTCAACAGGCACTTTATTTGTAGATGAAACCATGAAATATAAAGCTGTTTGGTATCAGCCATCTTTTCATTAGTTGCAGATCTCTTTAATGTGAATTTATTTAGATGGCTTTTACTTCTGCAGAGATTGTGCATATTTACTGAAATTAGTGGACTGTAATGACAGAAGTTTGAGTAGACTTTTTTGATGGAAATGATCTGAATTGGGAAGTTTTGTCATTGTTGGTTCACACATTTTGTTTCATTGCTTACTGGAAAAATATTTAAAACAATAACTTTAAACCACACTTTAACTAGTATGCTGTATTATACAAGGAATATGATTTAATGCAATTAGGAAGGTGAATCAAAGGAAACATGCATGTTTGCATGGTCCTATATATGTGTGTAAGGGGCCAATGATTTGAAAACAGCTCAAAGGTAAACCATCACTGACCAGATGCATTTTCTTTGAATGTGGGTATCAATGAATGTGAGTTTCAGGTGCAGAGAAGTTTTAATGCTATGTCTGTTTTCATTGTGAAACTATATTGCTTTGTTTAGCAGATATCTACTAGTGTTTGTGCTGTAAAATTAAAAATAAGTTTTAAATTAAATCCAAATAATCATTGCAGAAGTATAAATCAGTATGCACATTAGTGTTTATGGTAAATGGGGAGAAATAGCCAAGTAATGTGACACTGGAATGGCTGCAAGGGGGGCTGTGTATGGGGGGGGCATTTGACCATGACTTTGTGAGGTGGATGGGTGGCAAACTCAAAGACAGCCCTGGGCAGCACAAAATCTAGCTATGTCACTGACTAGAATGCAAGGAAAGTAATGATTGTGCATGGAATGCCAAGTATCTCATGGAATAAGGTAAGAGAACAATAATTTTTATCAAAAGAGAATCATTGTCTGCTGTGCATAAACTATAAGTCTAAATACCCTGAAGCCATACCTCTCGGTTGCTATGATTTAGACATAACACTATGATTCTGGGCATCAGGTTTAGCCTTGCTCCTCAAAGATTTACTGAAATTCCTCATAAAGTCAGACCTGTCTTAAAGAAACAGGCTAAGACATATAAATATTCCTATCACTATCTATATAAGTTCTAGTAGTATAAAAATACTACTTAATGTGTCCTTTTTATGTCCCTCTGCCATGACTTTTAAAGCCTAGTATTTTGATTTTTAATGCTGGGAGGTTTAGAGACATGGGGGAGCTCAAGGAGCTGAAACACACAACTAGACCTTGCTGTGGTAGAGGGAAGTCCTACTGCTTACCAGTGGGACTGGTGAGCATTGTACTGTCTATCTAATGCTAGAGGAGTGGTTTCCAGCTCTGAAATTGTAATTTTATTAGCCTTTTTGGGCTGATTTCTATCTCTTTCAACTTTCTGGCTTAAAAACGCGTGCGTTTGCACATTTTTCGCATCATGCAGCACTGCAAGGCTACAGTTAAATTATTCCAGGTGCCAGAAAGTCTGCTTTTCAAATTTTCCCTTAGAACTAGCTGGTTTCTCAGTAGTAGCACTAAAATCTGAACCCCTGTGACTAGCACTTGCTCTAGAACCTGCTGGAAAGCACTAGGAAGCCTGAAACTGATACAAGCACTCAACTCTCCTTGTCAATAAGGAGAAATTAATCGTAGGCACTAAACAGCCTATAATTGAAAAGTACTTTGCAAAGGTAAGGGAAAACAGCTCTTATACTTTACAACAAAAGAACCTAAACAGGCATGTCCAAGGGTCAGCTTCCGGTGATTTCTCCTTTCCACCTGGTGAATCTAGGTATACTGGGGCAATGCGGCAACTGTCTCATGTACACGGACAGTCCTATCCTCCTACCACCCAACACTACAACCTGTGAGAGATGCACTTACATAGCCAAACTAGAAGCAAAACTCTCTCCGGCCAAGATTGTGCTAGACAGTCAAGAGGAGAAGGTTAACACCTGCACTACACCTCAAGCAACTCATAGCCCTTCAAAACCCACACCATCAACACCCACACATAGTAACACTAAACCCACGTATGCGGAGGCCCTTAACATTTACCTGCCCAAGCAACAAGGACCTCCGAAGCTGAAATGCAAACAAACACCAGTCACAACCAAAGTGACACATAGCTCACAACACCAGTGTGCCACCCAACAACAGCCCCTAAGGCAAGACAATGTACCCAACCCTTTAGTCATAGGTGACTCTATACTCAGGCACACTGATGTCCCACTCACCAGGCTGAACAAGGAGAAAATTACAGTCAGCTGCCTGTTGGGTGCCAGGATCCACCACATAACGCATGCACTCAAGTCACTCCACAACATGTACAAATATGAATCTGTCATTGTCCATGCTTCAGTGAATGACTTGAGATGTACCTCCCTGCACTACATGAAAAGAGACATGGAAGAGCTCTTGGATCATGTGACCCAGACAGGTATGACCCTAGCCCTGAGTAGCATCCTGCCTTCACCCAGAATGATACCACAGTATAAGGACAAAATGATTGACTTCAACAATTGGCTAAGCTTCTGGTGTCACTGAAAGGGGATCCAGTATTTGTCTGCCTGGGAAGACATAATCGACAAACCACGATGCTTTGCCAGAGATGGTCTGCACCTGTCACCCTTGGGATTCAGGTTACTGGCTAAAGCTCTTGCCAACCCCATAGTGCCTTTTTTAGGCAAGGTTCAAAGGATAAAACCACCACCATAACAGATACAAGCATGCAAAATCTGAAGGTAATGTTACTCAATGCTAGAAGTCTAAACCTCAAAATGCACTCTGTCGAGGCACTCCTAAAAATGGAGAACATCGATATCTGTGCAGTAACTGAGACCTGGTTCAAGGCTCCAGAGAGCACCCCTGCAATACCAGGCTACAACTCTTACCACACTTTTTGGCCACAAAACCAAGACCGAAACACTAAAGGTGGATGAGTGTCCATATTCACCAAGGATATTCACACCTCCAGGCTAGTTGCCCAACACAATGCATTTGAAATTCTCCAGGTGTAACTAACACTAGGTAAGACTGCAATCCAAATTGTAGCTTGCTACAGATACCCCACCATGCCCCAAGAGTCTCACTACACCTTTCTAAACATACCGGAAAATATTAAGATACAACCAAACACCCTAATACTGGGTGATTTCAACTACCCTGCCATTAACTGGGAAAACTACTCGGGTATCAACTCCTTTTCCCAACAGTTCTTGGAATTCATAAATTCCAACACCCTGGATCAACTAATCCATTGTCCCACCAGGGGCTCCAATATACTAGACCTGGTCATTACCAACATGGGAGATAGCTGCTCCACACCAGTGGTCACCCCCTCATTGGTCAGGTCTGACCATAAGCAAATCACCCTTGACATCCACATCCCACCCCCACCCACCCAGTAAGGAAACCTCCTTAAAAAACTTCTCCAAAGCCAACTTCATGCTACTGAAGTCAGAAGTGACAAACTTCACGACACCCATGCAGACTGGATCTGAAAGTTCGACTGCAGAATCCTACACTAAGGCACTGTATGAGCACATCCACTCATGCATGAATCGTGCCATCACAAATAGAACCAAGATGCTGTTCTCCAAAAAAAGGTAGCCAATCTGGTGGTCCCCTGCTATAAACAAACTATACAACAGAAGGAAGAAACTCTTGCAGAAAAGAGGAAAATCCCAGGATGCAAAAAACTCCATCACCAGCCTCAGTAAGAAGCTGAGATCCCTCATAAAATCCTCAAAAGCTAGTTATGAAAATAAAATTGCCAAAGATTCCAAAGAGAACCACAAGGCATTCTATAGTTATGTCAAGAATCTAAATGGCAATGCTCAGATCTGCTCTGAGCTATGACAGAATGGCATTAAATATACTGATCCGAAGGATATTGCCAATATCCTGGCAGATCAATTTAGTGCCAACTTCACTCCCCTCTCATCCCCTAAACAGCCCATCTCAATACCAAAAGATTGCCAAATTCCGGTAATCATGGCCACACAGGTAGAAACCGCACTCTCCAAAGCTAAGAATACAGCATCCATGGTACCAGATGACATCCCAGGCTGTGTACTGCATGAACTACAAAATGAACTGGCACCTCACCTAACTGTCATGTTTAATCATAGCCTCACGTCAGGCTTCATGCCCACCGAGTGGCACACAGCTACAGTTATCCCACTCCACAAGGGGGGATCCACCTTGGATCCTGGGAACTACTGTCCCATCAGTCTGACAAGCCTGATCTGCAAGGGCATGGAACGCATTATCATGGAACTTATAATCAAAGACATTGGCAACCTTCAAACACTGGACCCCACCCAGTTTGGGTTTGTGAAGGGCCGATCCTGTCTCCTGAATCTGATTGACTTCTTCAAATCAGTCTCCAGAGCTGTGGACGAGGGTAAGGTTCATAGGTTCATAGGTTGGTATTAGGCTATCAACCCTAGGGCCTATACAAGCCTAGCCATAACAATTCCCTGGCTATTTCTTCCCACACTATTTACTTCCCTGGACCCCTGTCTAGCAGGGTGACTGATGTGATCCCCGGGGTGAATTTCCTTTCTCCCATCCAATCATCAAGGTTCCTTTTGAAGAGGACCAAAAAGGCACTCTGCTTGACATGTATGGGCAATCTATTCCAGAGTCCAGAGGCAGTCCACACAGCTTATCTGGACCTTGCCAGGGCCTTTGACACCATCCCCCACTCCGGAATCATAGATATACTTACTAAGCTGGGCATAAATCCCTACATCACTCAATGGGTCGCCAACTGGCTTACTGACAGAACCCAGACTGTAAATGTAGCCGACTCCAAATCCAACTCCAGACAAATGACAAGTGGAGTACCTCAGGGTTCAGTCCTGTGACCACTCTTGTTGGGCATCTACTTCTCTGAAGTACAGGCCAACACTAAGGGACTCTGGCTAACAAAGTTTGCAGATGACTGCAAACTGGGAGCCATTATTGAATCTCCAAATTATGTGGATATTCTACAAAAGGGCCTTACAGAAACAGATGCCTGGTGCCAGAGCCATGGGCTCAAGCTTAATGCCAAGAAATGTATAGTTATCCCCTTTGGAAAAAAATATGTACCCATGAATTACCACATAGGTGGCAGGAGACTAAACATCGAAAGTGTGATGAGAGACTTAGGGACACAGGTGGACAGTGGTCTCACTTTCGATAACCACATCGCCACAACAGTCAGGAAATCCTTCTATGTGGCACACCTCCTCACTAAGGGCTTTTCATCCAGAAAAAAGGAGGTCATTGTCCCACTGTACACATCCCTCATTAGACCCATTATAGAGTATAATGCCCCGTTTGGCATGTACCTCACAAGACATCTGCAACAGCTGGAAAGGCCACAGAAATACCTCACTAAAAGAATCACAGGCCTAAAGCAGATGCCATATGCTGACCATCTAAAAAAACTCCAGCTATACTCTGTGGTATATCGTCTACTCAGAGGCGATCTCTGCTTAACATACAAGGCCATGTCAAATCCTGATCTGCTGGACATGCTCCACTTAAAGAAATCCCAATCCCTCAGAGCCACACACTCCAGGGAACTAAACCTTGTTATTACAATGAACAAAACATGCTGGAGGGATAGGTTCCTGACTCAGAGACTCCCCATACTCTGGAATAGACTGCCCATATATGTCAAGCAGAGCGCCTCATTGGCCCTCTTCAAAAGCAACCCTGATGATTGGATGGGAGATGGGAAATTCACCCCGGGGTTCATGTCAGTCACCCTGCTAGACAGGGGTCCAGAGAAGTAAATATTATGGGAAGAAATATCCAGGGAATTGTTATGGTTAGGCTTGCATAGGCCCTAGGGCCGATAGCCTAGTACCAACCTATGAACCTATGAACCTAGGATTAGCATTATCAGTATCCTTGAATATATTTTCACCAGATACAGTATTCCAGAATAAGTTTATTTATTTTATTTATTTGTTGCACATCACAAACAATACAATGTGGAAAAGAAACTATAAACTATACAACACAGAAGGGTAAAAATGAACATATTTGGCAGTCAAGTGCTCGTGTGCCTTAATATCTGTAAAACCATTAATAGCTATAATTTCTGTGAATCAGTACAGAAATTAAATTCTTCCAGAAACTAAGGACTCACTCCTGCCTAACCCAGAAACTTCTGCACAGAAACCTCTGTAGAAATCTTATCAGGGTCTAGCAGCTTGATACAGCCTAGTAAATGAATATATTCAAATGTAAAATCATTGGGTTCTCCTAAAGAGGTGCTACATATGCTATTGTCACTGCTGTGACTTATCAAAGCCAAAGCGATTTCTGCAGTAACAGGCTACACCAAACTCATGCAAGTGTGCTGTCTGCAAGCTGTCCTGCATCGCAGTCAGTTTTCAGAAATGTTTGCCCCAGGTCCAAAGAAATGCCATTTAAAAGTGAGGATCACAAAGCCACAGGTATAAACTTTTGACCAAAAAAATACACCTTTTCATTAAATGTAAATGAAAGCACATATAGGGCATCTGATGCAGCACATGACATGATAAATACTTTATTTTTCTCTTTCTGTTTATGTCTGACTGACTCTGTTTCTGCTCCCCTCTCTTTTTATATATTTGTATCACCTTTGAAAACACTGGAATATATAATAGCATGCCCTCAGGTATCTTGGACAGTGTTGCTACCTTTTCAGAATGCGCTGTGTTGCATATTATGTGCATGCAGCACATCTGGAGACATGACTGATGTGAAGTAGTGTATTATTTGCAGTAAAATTCTACGGATGGGTAACAGTTCTGAGGATCAGGCAGTGATGTGTATCATAGAATGTACAGAACTTTATCCCATTGATCTGTATCCACGTGTACCACAGATTGATCTGGATCCACACGTACCACAGACATCATGTTCCGAGTACGAACAGCAGTACAATGTCAGCAATTCTCCATATGCTCTTCAGGAGTAAATATTCCCAATAGTTAATGCCAATTACAATTAATGTAATTATTTTCCAAAATGTTTCCATGCTGCAATATAAATATTCACTGTACTTCTCAGTGGCTTAGTATTTAAGGGTAAGGCCACTGGGCAGCATATATAAAGTGGCACGCCATTGTGTGTAGTAACTGCCACTTGGCATAGCACTCTACTGCAATGCACATTTAAAACTGCAGTCCTTTAACAATGTAGGTAACTGCAGTTTTAAACCGAGAGAAGATGAAAGTAACATTCAAAATTATTGTCAATTGACTACTGCCTGAAGAACCTACTTGTCAAACACAACTCAGAGAAAATAAACTATTTGTTGTTGGTTTTCTAAATGAAATCACTTGCCAACTGGGTTTCTAATGGTACACCTGCACTGATTAAATTTTTTTGGGAGATTTTTTTTTCCCTTCACTGTGGAGGTTGTATATCTAAATTCAAAGTGTATGGGGGTTTGCAGCTGTAGGAAGGTACAGGGGGTTGCCACCCTGCAAAAAATACGTACATCTATTTTTTCAAAGGGTTAACTTCTTAAGTAGTTGTTCACAGCACGTTACTTCCTTGGGGATGTATTATTTGAAGATTCATAGTAAAAGTTGTGTTTTGTGACTTGACGTATTTTGGTGCTGCCTGTGTGCCATTTTTGCACACCTCTGTGTTGTCATTGTTTGGACATAATGTTGACCAGTGTAGCTGAACATGTGGTACATATGTGAAGCACAGCAAAGTACAATTGACGCAGGCATAATACATTAACTGATGGGATGCAATCCTTTTCTGACAAGGCGCATTTCAGCATAAGTTCTTTGCACATCTCACTCAAATGCCAGCCTGCCCACACTTTCTATGTTACAGTATAATTTTATATATCACCACATAAATGTGTTGACAGTTTTACACTCCAGTGCCATACTTTCCCAATTTTTAGATAACACGTTATGTCAATTGTACATGCTGGAAACTTGGACAACCTAAACTAATATCAATAATGCCTTTCTTCATCAGTTGTGCCCATGGTAGATTAGATTGTCACAAGCATGCCAGTAAGATTCATGTTAGACAGACCATCGAAACATACTCAGCTGTGATTTTTTTCTTTCTTACTTTTTTTCCTTTATTTCAGGAAGTACTGATATACTGCCTACAAAGAGTTGTTTCATCGGTGCTGGCATTGCTTTGAAAAGTCAAAAGTCATGGATGTGTTTCGCTGACATTGTGCACTTTGAATGTTATCAGACAAACCTACCACAGTGATGCTGGCACATAAAGTCACATCCAGCAGGAGAAAATTAACCTTCGCTGATTAATTTCCAGTTAAGTTAGAACATAAAAGTTTGGCGCTGTGGTCAAACTGATATGTCTAAGTTGGTATTATAAAGTAATTCAAAAGCATGGGTAAAATAGACTACAGTAGGTTATGAACTGTGTTAGTTTGGAAAGTAACACCAACAAACTAGTAAGAACATAGGCTTCAGTGAAATGTTTTTAATGCTATGTATTTTGTTAAATGTTAAGCTATTCCGTTTTAGCTCAAAAATGTAGTTAACAGAGAACGCAGTGTGTGCATAAAGGATGTGCCCATTAAGCAGTGTTGTGGCTACTGAGTCTCACAAAGGACTCTTCACAGTCACATCTGTAAGCTGGTGTTCAGTAACAAGCCACTTTGCATTTTCTCTGATGTGTTTTTCCATTCTCCCCCCACACCTGTAATACACATTCTTCTCATCTTGTAAGAGCATATTGCTGCCCTTGTCATCTTGCCTTTACCATAACATTTCAGTCATGCTCCTTATTAATTCTCTTCCATTTATCTCTTTGCCATATATGCTCTTTTAGTTCTAGAATTCCTTACATTTCAGAATTCCATATATCTGGGACTAAAGTATTCAAACTAAAAGCTACTTTGTGATATGCTTTGTAAATATTCTAGTCTACTTGTTCTTATTTTTTCCCTTGAATACCTAGTTTTGCCATTTTCCTAGCTTTATTTTTATGTGATTTCCTTACAATAGTCCATTTGATCCCATCTGTGTGGTCCTTGTCTCCAATTTTTCTTTATTATACTCTTTGTGTTGCTCACTGTTTCTCTTTCTTCTTTTTATTTTCTTCTCTTTATCTGTTCATTAGATATTTACTTTATTTATTGCTTTTGTTGACTGTAGAAAGTCTGACTGAATGGAAAACACATTTTCAGCAGAGACCCAAGAAGAAAAGCTTCAAAAGGCATAGGCAAGAAAGTGACATAAATAAAAACAAAGTGTGATAAATTGTTTGCACATACAATAATGAAAAAACAAAACAATGATTGTATGAGAACACATTAGTGAGAAAACAAAATCATTAACAAGACATGTATGAAGAGTCAGTTTACAAACATTGCATAATCATGATACAGGCAATACAATAATATGAACAATCATTCAAAGGTAGATCAGAATGCGTGTTTAAACACAACGTTTAGGCCAAATTATTTTATAATAGTAGGACTATTGTGAAGTGAGCTTTCATAACAATGTATGGTGCAGTGTATGTGGCCAGGCAGATATAATAGTGCATGATAAAATGAAACATTACTAGTCAGGAAGTCATTCTAGAGCAGGATGCAATAGAGGGGAGAAGGATAGTTTAGAGGCATTAGCCAAGTGTGGTGCATGAACAAAGCTCTGAGAACTTTAGGTGTCATTTCAGTAGTATTTTGAAGGACTTCATGTTGTTAGTTTGTCTGAGTGAGAAAGGAATGGAATTCCAAACTTTAGAGATGTGAGAGGAATACAGTGATTCAGCTACAGTAGTCTTTGATTTAATTGGGTGCGTACGAATTTATCAGGAAAGCAGAGTCCTAGATTAAAAGTAAGGCTAATAATATATTTTTAGTGTCTGGCATTTTTCAGCTTGGAAATTAGACTCTGAACAGCTTTTAGTTGTGGAAATATTAGTGAGATAAGTCTAACTAATTTATCTGTGTTAGTACCATGCAGTGACAGGCTCTACAAGACATCAGCTACAAATGTAGCTATTTTGTTGTAGCATTTCTCAAGCCTGGTTATTTGGATAGCTTGCAGTATGACAAATATAGTAGCAACATAGGGGAGGGTGGGTAACAGCAGAGTAGAGGAGAGGAAATGGTTTACCTAGTCTGGGTAGTCAGAGTTCAGCTCAATATTGAGTGCCACGTTTTTTGTGCATTTTGCTGATAGTTGGCTTTCTGTGGTAGCAAACCTTCATAAGATCCATCTATGATAATACCTATGATCTTGGTATGAGTTACACGTTCAATTTTGGTTTGGACAGAAGACGTAATGGTGAAGAGAGTTTGTTATTAAAGAATATTTTAGATGTGAACAGAATACAGTTGACCTTTTGGTTTAATAGTAACTGAGAGTTATAGCGCCATGTTTTAATGGAGTTCAAGGATTCATTTGTTTGGGTTTGAAGTTGTAGGTTTTCTGTAGTGCAGAGGAGTGTGGAATCATCAACATATTGAGTAATGGTAGCATATTTACTTGCTGTATACAGGTCATTTATGAAACATTGAAATAAGGGAGAGAGTATCATTCCTTGAGGCACCTCATGTGTTTTGAGAGAAATGGAGAGATGTCATTTTCCAATTTTACAGCTTGAAATCTACCACTGAAGTAGCTGATGAACCAGGTGAGAGATGAGTATCTGCATCCTACAGAGGAGAGTTTGTAGGGTATTTATTATTGAGATAAGGTGTTGAAATATTTTGATAAATCAAGAAAAAGTGCTGTAACTAGGTTTTTTGCGTTTCTGTTACTATTGATGGTGGCAGCAAAACTGAATAGAGCTGTTAGAGTACTATGGCATGTATGGATGGATGCTATGCTGTGTGGGGCTTAGTAAGATTTTTGTGGTGACAAATTTAAGTAGCAAGGATTTGACACATTTCTAAGAATCTGGATAGAGGGGACAGAAAGGTTACTAGTATATAATTGGAGATATAAGTAGAGGAGCCACTTTGTATAGGGATAAGATACCAATTGTTTTTCAACTTTTTTAAATGAAGAGTTATGTGATGGAGCACTTATTAGGCTGGAGATTCAGTAAGCCAAGATGTCTACTGCAAGTTTAATATATTCTTTTGGCAGATTGTCTAGGGCAAGTAAGGCTGGCTTTAGTCTGAGAAGGTATTTCCTGATGTTGGATGTGGGGATGGGTTCAAAATGAAATATGTTGGGATTATTTCTTGAGTCTGGAGGTGTGGGGGTGTTACAGGTGTTTAAGAGGATAGTTATAGTGTTAATACAATGAGGATTGAATTGCCTACTGTCATTAGTGTAGTTTTTAGAAGGGGTAAGTTTTATAGTGTGGCCTGTATGAACAAGTTTGTTGATGTAGTACAAGAAAAGCTTGACTGTTTTGCTTAGTGTATTTGAAGTTTGCATAGCATGTTTTTTGTCAAGTTTGGTCATGTGTTTTGTTGTGATTTGGAGTTGTTTATAGTTTTGGAGGCTGGACTAAATTTTAGTCTGTTTCTAGGTATTTCAAGCTTTATATATTTCTTTCATTATCATTTTTTCCCTAGTTAACCTTGGTGTATGGTTTGCTTTAAATATTTTGTTCCATAGTGGAGTAGTTCATTTAGGATGAAGAAAAATGTATTATTAAAGCATGGACGTCTTAGCTAAAGGGAAAGTTTCATAAAGCCAGGAAAGCATTTTTTTAAAGGTATAAATACTGGATTATATTGGTGGTATTCCATACGGGAATTTAGCTGAGTAATTGTAAAAGTAGGAGGAGGTGATTACTTAAGGAGTCTGAGAGGGAGTCAGAAGAAAGAATATTGCTCTGGGAATTTGTGAATGTGAGGTTTTATTAGTGGATTTATTGTATCTATTAGGAATGGGAATGAGTTGGGTAAAACCATATAAATTGATGATATTATTGTTGGAGTCATTAATAATAGTTTGCCCATCTATATTGAAGTCCCCTAATATTATATTTTCTTTCAAAATATTTGCTGAATCCCATAAGAGAATTTCATCTGTAGTATCTATGTTGTTACCTCGGGTTATAAAGATAGCAATTGCGCATAAGATCTTCTAGTTATTATGTTTAAGATAATTGTAAAATCTGAGGCGCTATAAGTAGAGTGGGATAGATGGAGTGCATTACTGCAGGTTATTGCCAAGCCATCTGCTGCTTTCTTTGTTTAATCTAATCTAAGCATGTTTACCCTGATGGTAGGATCACCTTATCTTTTATATAGGTTTCATTTGCAACCTTGATGTCAGTGGAGTGGAGTTGAAGACAATCTATGTGTAGACCTTGGGAAGTTTGTTTCTAATGCTTCAGACATTAATGATATAAAAGTTCAACTTATTGGTTTTAGAGACTTGGCCTAATGAGCAGGGGATGTTTGTGGTGGTAGGTTGGCAAACATTTTGTGAAGGATGAAGAGGGTCTGTGGTAGAAATGTATAAAGAGAATCTCAGTCTTAGATGAATATCTCCTCAGAAATTGAGTGCAGGAGGGAGCCTGATGTAGGGGGAAAGGCTATTTAAGTATTTTTTGTTTGTTTGTTTTATAGCAAGTATGCAGACAAGGGTTGTGAAATGTGTAGTTTGGTATGATAAGGTGATTATTGAATAAGCTGATTAGACTAGCTGAGATATGGAAATGATAAGGAGTTTGATTTTGAGATAATAAAATATAATAATTGATACAGACTCAGAATTATCTAGATAGAGTAAGGAATTGCTTAGTCTAGTTATGGTGGCTATCAAAAAAGCAATTACTAGGAAATGGAAATAAATTAAAGTCTAAATCAACTGCACTAGAAGTAGTGAATATAGTAAGAGATATAAAACAACTGGAAATAGGATCTTTAGAAAAGGGAAGGATCAAATTACATAGGAAAAAAATGTGAATTGTCAGAAAAATACATGCAAATGTGGAATGAGGTTTAAAATAAGGCAGGATTTGAAAGAGCTATGTAATATTTCACTGACAGTGACTGGATAAATTATAAGTGATGTATAATGTTTGTAACTAAAATTATACCAATATGGTTTGTTTTCGTTAACATAAATATATGATTGCCTATATCATAAGTGAAATTTAATAAAGATGCTTCTTGTTTAATAAAAAAAAAAACAATCAAAAGTGGCATTGTTAGAGTTTTTGATGGAAGAATGTTAGGTGTGTGAGTAATAGAAGAGAGGTTGTAGGATAAGAAGTTGTCAAGGAAACATTTTAATAGATGTAGACCAGGTGTGGGGAGATATAAGGTATTAGACAGTTGTGGTGGATGGCTGCATTTTGGAGGAAAAGGTTGGGATTATGCCAGGGTAGCTGAGGGGTTAAGTTATGAAGGGTGGGTTCTAAGGAGAGATTGGTAAAAGCTACAAGCTGGATGTCTGATTGTGAGTTTGGTAAGATAAGAAAGTAAAAAAGGATTTTCAGGGGATTAGTGGAGAGAAGCAAGAGTAAGAAGCATGCAGAGGAAATTGTGTAGGTGTTATATAGTATTGAGGGGAGAGAGTGAGTTTAGAATAAGATTGTAAAAAAAGAGTAAGTGGAAATGTGAAAGAAGTCAGACAGAGAGAAGAGTGATAGTTAATAGTTAATGTAATTGATTGTAGAAAAGTGTGTGAGATGATTGTAGAGGGATGGAGTCAGCCTTTAATTAGTGTCATTGTGTTAGGGGGGAGATTGGTTAAATATAAGTGTGGAGCAGGTGTTGCTGAGATGGACTATTTATTATGGGTAAAGGATACTTTGGGTTATAATAATAGGATGGTGACTATAGGAATGAACAGATTTATGGAGCTGGAGATGAAAGTATTTGAACGGGAAGAAAATATAGGACATTAGTATGTAATTATATGTGATAGGTGGCACACTGGGAATGTCTTATAGAAATGGGTCTGCAGGCATTAGTGCAGATTGATGCAGATGGGTATGAGTAGTTAGTGTGACAGTTTGCTATAAGAAAATAGTGGGAGTGTGTTACTCATAACAGTGAGGGTAGCATCAGGTGGAATATATTAGCAAATGAGATGATTTGCTTTTTGGGGGAGTAGGGAGAGAGAGAATGCCAGAGATTGTTACATGCAAATATTTACATTAGCTTTTTTCTATTGTAACAGGTTTTTACAACTCAAATATATCAATAATTATATTCTTTGTGTTATGCAGTTATCAGCATTTTGATATAAATGTTTATAAATCTTACAGGCACCTCTGAGTTTGTGATGTTATATTTTTATTTATTTTTTTTTGTAAAACTATATATATCCCTTTGTGTATTTGATTTAATATTTTGATATGTTGTATATATGTTCTGTAAAACTGTCTTTTGTTTTTAATGCCTGTTATATTCCTTCTATACATCTTGCCATTCACTATTTCTGTGCTAATATACTTTTGCAAAATGATTTAATTTACTGCAGATTACATACATTTTCCTTTGACAGAAGACTGCATTTATTCTGTATTTGACCCTCTAGAACACATACATAGTGAACTGCTACTTTCTGTACTTACAACATTGATATTCTTTGCTTTAGATTCATTTAGTTTGATTTGCCCTAGCTTTTTACCATTTTACACAGATTTATTATATGCAACTGAACTGATTTTAACATATTATATTCAGTTTTCTTGTCTGTACTTCGGACATTTCTAAAGACCTACCAATATCAAGTAGATTTCCAATAAAAATATTTTCTCATAATAATTGTCTAGTAATGTTTCTTAAGCATTAATGAAAATAATTTGATTTTTTATTTCTCGAGCAGTACCTTGGAAATCACATTTTTTGTAAAGTCCTTAAATCATGTACACAGTATGCTAATTGCTGCATGTTCCTCTTGCAAAACATTGGAGAATTAAAAAAATATATATTTACTTTATTATTTTTTTTTTTATGTTTGTTTTCTGGAACAGTCTGACTGGGTAGGAAACCCATTTTAGTGAATGCCTGGTGGGAAAGCATCAGTAATTACAGAGAAAACACAATCTAAAAAACTACAATCATAGGATGACACAACAGAAATAACCCCCAGAGGATACATAATATAAGAAAATACGAACTTAAGTTGAGACATTCAAAAATGTCCCATAAGTTGCAAAGAATACATATGTAAAATACGAAAAATAGAAAAAATATGATGAGATGATCAACTTTAGCTCCTTTGGTTAATAATAATGACAAATGTGTTATAAAGAACATCATACAATTAAAGAAACAAGATCAGACTTATGTACCATGAACGTTATAATATTTAGAGAAACATAGTAAGATATATGTCTTAGTGGTTAAAAAGTAGATGTCAGAAATTTAAGGGTAGCTTACTAAATTCAAGATCTGTTGTTGGAATTTCTCAGAAAGGATTAAATAGAGACAGTATTCAGTTGGGATTTAGACAAGAGCAAAGCCAGGAGTTATATGGGTGGGGCTTGAGAAGTGTTTTGAATTTTTGAGGGTTAGCAGTGGTTAGTATATGTTGGGGGGTCAAATTCCATGTTCTGGAGATGTAATTGGAGTAGAGACAATCTCCATATAAGTTGTTAGGCTTAGTGACTTGTAACAGAAGCTTGTCAGAAGATCTGAGCTGCCTTGTATTAGACTGGGTTTTAAGTAGGTCTTGAAGAGCTGGGCATTTTTCGAGTTGATATACTATCTTGTGAGCTATTATAAGTTGGTTGAATGCAAGGAGGATAGGTAACTCCAACCAGTTTAGTTGTTCTAAGGCATTACAGTAATGTGATCTGTATGGGGAGTTATTAGCAAATCTAGCTAGTGAAGTCAGTGAGATATGGTTAAGATTTGTAGAGAGAGCCTAGTTTTATGTGTGCTTTCTTTATAGCAGTTGACAGATGCTTATCACATTTTATGTTGGTTTCAATTGTGATGCCAAGTAGCTTGCTGTGTGATACTTGTTCAGTCTTGGCACTGAATAGATTTGGAAAGGTGAGTGGTGGCCAGAGGGCTTATTATTTGAGTTTAGCTGAATATATTTAATTGTATACCTTGCACTGCACATTAGCAAATGTATTGCTTTAATCAGCTATTCTTTGCAATATGTTGTTTCCAGTATCATGTAGTAATAATGTTTTTAATCTTACATCAGTTGCTATATTTGTATAGAAGTATTTAAAGCGTAACTACTTGAAAGTGATTTCAAAGGAGAAGTGTAAAAGGTTGTATAAAAAAAAGTAGTAAATCTCGCTACACAAATGTACATCACATGCATTTGTTTTCAATATGCATAGCTGTTAGAAATGTAAAGCTGCAATCCCAGATGTGCATGCATTTTCAGTACATACGGCTCATACCTTCTTGAAATTGTCCTTCAGGTAAAGAGGTTGCATAACCTTTTGTGGACCGTCCAGAAATATGTGACTGTGGAAAGAGAAACTTTAAATTCAAATTAAAGAGAAACAATAAGTAGGAGAAGTAATAATTACTACCTGGTGCAAATTAGTTTAGTTTTACTGTACCTCTGAAATGTTAAAAACATGGACTAGATTACAGAACAGAGCTCATGCTGGAAGATTCACTACCTGAGAGATTTTGAAAACTAGGTATTGAACTGGTGTGCCCACTCCAGTTAGCTGCTGCTTTTCAACGAGTTACTCTTCTAGTTATTATCATCATATGTCATATTTAATGCTTTGATTTTAAGGATAAATAGTAACTGTGTTCTTGGTGTTTTAGCATGGTCTTGTTAGTAGCAGCATTCATAAACCACTTTACATGATGTAAGGAAAACATTCAACATCTGACCTTTGTAGATCAGAGAAAAGTCTTATGAATCCACAAGATTTTACCATTTGAGCTACTTTATGGTCACAAGGACAGAAGAGCCTTAGACCTAATTTGTGATGAATGGGAGAATGAATATTATTCCTACAAAGAGTCTGCTTTGGAATATGTGTTGTATTTCTGGACCGCACTTGGGGAACACTAGGTGATTAGTACAGGAACACCTAGCAAAATCAGAGCAGCAGCAAAAGTCTTGGTCTCTCAGGACAGTGAAAACCCTAGATTATACAATTATATAAAAAAGTAATGGTGCCTATTCCTGTTCAACTGAATCGGCTGTAGGTAACATAGGTGGGTCCTTCCACTGTTGTGAGGAACTTAAGTGATTTTAGATCTGCCATAGCGTTATCAGGTAACAGGCAGAAGCCCAAACCTGTACCATATTAATATGACTGCATCCTACCATGATAAAGAGACACTAGTACTTAATTTGTGCTGTGTGTTTTAAGAGGAATTAGAAGGGAATATGATATTAGACCTCCTCAGTGAGGCTTACACTGGTACTCAGAGGATAAGGTAGTACTGGCACAACAACTACTGACTATTCATGTTCAGGAGTGTTTAACTGTGCTACAGAATTGTGGAGATATCCTCACTGCCAAGCCAGAATATACCCAACAAATAGAACATAATGCAGTGATAGTAACCCATCCCATCAGCCAATCCAACAGGCTTCTTACTGTGCCTCAGCAATTTAAGCAAATGTTGTTAAAGGAAATATAGGAAGATATTGAGTGTAGGGTTAATCTGTGAATAGAACAGTCCCTGGAATTACTGCTGGTGTTGGTGCCAAAATAGTTTGGAGGACCTGATTCTGATCAGACTACAGGAAACAAAAGGTGAGGTGTGCCCTATTCCCAGGGCATGTGAAGCTTTAAAGCAACTTGGTGAGGTTAATTATGTGACCCCAAATGACCTGAATTAAGGTTTCTGGCAGATATCTTTTACACCCACAAAAAGGATTAGCCAGACTCTATCATCCCACTAGAGTAATATGAATTCACCAGCATTCCCTGTCAGGTTCCAGATAAAATATCAGAGAGGTGTTGAACGGGTTAAAAAGGCTCAGGTTGATTAACAGGATAAAAGTCAGGTAGGAATGATATAAGTAGTTTACCAGGGTCATCAGGTGGGTGGTGGCAAATTTCTTCCAGAGCCTCCCAAAGTAGAGACTATTCAGCATGGTTTACCTATTAATAGGTAAGGGTATTCCACTGGTCAGAGGAGTATCACAGGCAGTTTATCTCTGAATATAGTTCAGAAGCCATTTATCTGCTAATCCTTACTTGAAAAAAACAGGCCATTTATATTTATCTAGACACTGTCTTACGAAGAGGCATTGAGTGGCCCTCCTTTAATAGCTAATCCTGATTATAGCAAGGTTTTTCTAGCACAGGTATAGGCTTCAGCCCATGGACTGAGAGCAACATTTATCCACAAATCAAAATTAATGCAGAGTGAAGTCATGGCTGCCCCACTGTCAGATGTTGAAGGAGTTCAGTACCAGCAGTTGTTATGAAGGCAAACACTGCATTTGTGGTCATATCTGAAGTACTGAAATGCTTAGCGTGTGGGGAGTTTAATGCTTAATTGTAGCAAGCTACTTACTAAAGTTTCAAAGTAGAAGAGCTTTTGTTTTGGTCTTCTTGGTAAAGACCGTGTAAAGACTCTGTTTTTTTTCTCTGTTGGGGGTGGGGCTGGGAGTGCAGGATTGTCATCCATTTATGAATCGATGTTGACACTGCACTTATGGTCATGTGAAAAGCTTGAAGGTACTCAGTGTGTAGTAGTTAATCTGGAGCAAACTTGCTATAGTTTCATAGTAGAAGAGATTTTATTCCTCTTCAATCTGTCAGCAAGGTGTGAGTGCAATATCAAAATTAAAGATCATATGGGCACCACTCTGAGGAACAGATATGCTTAGGTAACTATTCTGGTTAGCAGGTCTGTTCAAAGGGGGGAAAACGTTCAATAGTACACCTTAGGTGAGGAATTCAGTCAAAGGATGAATCATACGTGGTGTGGAAAAGAAATGTTTTGGAATACAGTGTCTCTTCAAAATGTTCATCCCTGCCTATACTGTAGAACATTCACAATAATTATAGATCATAATGCTTTAAAGTGAATGCATAGATTTATTTGGCAAAATAATGAGCTTTTTAGATGGAGTTTGTGAATGCAGACTTACATTATCACAGTCCAGCATCTCAGTGTGTCAGGAATGCAAATGCAGACGGTCTGTCAGAACAGTGGACTGGATAGTGCAACTAAATATGCATCTCTCTACTACAAAGCTTCATTTCTTATAGGTGTCACAACAATATTCAATTGAAGTTTACAAAGGAGAGAGAAATGTAGATTGGTATTAAGCCAAAGCAAATGTAATTGTTTGCAGAGGGAAAATGTGACTGGCTGAGTAGCTTTCCAAAGCTTTTAGTAAAACTTACAGAAAGTTGTATAATATTTAGTTAAATGTGATTTGTTTCATCAAAAAGTCTGTAAAAAAAAAAAAAAAAAAACTTCCCGCAAATCTTCCAAATAATTATCCTACTTTACAGAAATAGTGCTTGTTTTCACTAGAAATACATCAGAGTTGTTAAAAAGGGTAGACACCTTTACAAATGTTATTTACTTACTGGGGGTAATTCAATAAGCCCTACATGGAGCGGTTCTCCATGTAGGAATAGTGCCACGGCCGAAACATGAAGCCAAGGGGCCGAGCAATCCAGGACACAAGGCTGGGGGTGTGCATGAGCCTTCCAGCACTGTACAGACAAGGAGGGAACTGTATAATGCAAATCACCTCATTTGCTGATGAAAACCATGCAAATAAGGTGAATTTGTGATCCAGGAAGCAGACAGGCATCCGTGTAGGAGCTGTGTCTGCAGGAGAAATGTATGCGGTTACTAACCGTGTACCTTGAATGTAAAAATAAAAAATGGGCCATGGAAACTCAAATAAAAGCATGTGTTAGGTGCAGTAGGCATGCCAATGGCCAAAACTATGGCCATTGGCATTTAAAACATATGCAATTAATGAAAAATCAAACTTTTTTTAACACATATGACACGTTTAAGTGGTGTGAAGGTATGCACAAACATTATAGATTGTAAAATAAAAATTAAAATAGCAAAATATGAGATATAAAGCTATATTGAAGTCCCCCATTATATGTAGTAGGCAGAGTCATACAATGGTAGGTTATAGTAGTTGCTAATAACATAGGCTCTGGTGTAGTGCAGTAACTAGGGTATACACAATTAGGTGTATGTAAATGAGCTAAGATTACTGAATAGCAAAATTGGCTACCATGTCCACAGGTACCTAACCATGTAAGGGTTACAATGTGGTAGTGTAGGCAGAAGAGGCAGCTGACATGAAAAGGGGGTGTGTCATGGTTTGTGTAAGCACATTGGAGCTCAGTGGCTCCTGTTTGAACTCAGCTAAGCACAGCTAAGTGGGGGGTGTCTGAGGCTGCTAAGCTGTGCTTAGCTGGTTAAAGAAATGCTGAGCATGCTTGTGTACAGGTGAGGGCTCTTTCTACTCAACAATGTTTACACTAGCTCCATGGGTTTGAGTGGAGCACAGCAGGGCTTAGAAGTGAAGGAAATTGAAAAAATAAACAAATAAAAGGATATAGCTCAGAAAACTCAATCAACTATAAATGACTAATAAGCCCCCAGCCACTCACAGTGGCCCATTAAAACCTCTCAATAATGTAGTTGGCAGGTGGAATGTATCATAGTCAGCCAATCACACAGGCTGTATCTGCATCACACCAGTATAAAGTATGTAGACACCCTTCAATCTGATTTTCCCACATACTCTGCACCATTGGAGTGCACACTCAGGAATTTTAACCACCAATATCATAGAGGCTGCTGCTTTGCTACATCTGCATGTGTTAGAGACTGAGGTCATTGATGAGGATGATACTGACAACTGGCCCAGACTGTGGAGGAGAAGAGTGTTCAGACCCAGGGTAACCTTTTAGGGGCTACATGAGCTGGAGATAGTAGAGTGCTACAGGGTGGACAGGGACATACTGCAGCAACTCACTGAGCTCTGCCACCCTCACCTCAGACCCAGAGCCAACAGAGGGGAACCCATCCCAGTGGAAACAAAGGTATGTATAGCCTTGAGGATACTAGCTACAGGTACTTTCCAAAGACCTACTGGGGAAATCATTGGGTTCTCAAATGCATCTGCATCCAGGGTACTCCACCAGTTGGATGTCATGCTAACACATGCCAGTGAGCACATTTATTTCCCCAACAACTCTGAGGAGAGGACCACCAATATGCATCTCTTCCACAGTGTAGCACACTACCCAGAGGTACTGGATGCCATAGACTGCACTCATGTGCACATCAAAGCACCACCCAGTGCGGAGGGTAGAGTCTACATCAACCACAAGGGCTATCACTCCATCAGTTGCCAGGTCATGTACAATGCCCAGGGCATTATCAAAAATATGTGTGTTGGCAGCCCTAGCAGTTATCATGACCCCCACATCTGGCATGCCTCACAGCTGTACCAGGCATTTGCCAGGGGGCACATCTAGTAGGGGATGCTGGTTATGCACTGAAACCATGGATGATGGCACCTATCAGAAATGTACACACACCCACTGAAGAATGCTATAATGAGGCACATGCACAAACTAGGAACATCATAGAGTGTGTGTTTGGGCTGCTCATAGTCACTGTTCCGCTGCCTTGACATATCTGGTGGAGCCCTGCAGTTCTCTCTAGCCACATGTGTACACATGCTCATAGTACCTACCATGCTAACAATATGATTCTGTAGAAACAGCTGTGGCAGAAACATCACAGGAAAGGGGGACACAGCCCTCCATCATTGCCAAGGTCTCCACAGGCAGAGGGTGACTCCGAGGAGGAACCTCTTCAGCCTGTCCCTGTAGGCAGATGTAGGCATGGCCAGTATGCCCTGGCCTTGTCAAAGAGGCAATGCATAGCACATGCACTATGACAGCCTAAGGGCCCAGAGAATCACACCTCACTCCGACTCACGTACACACAGTAAAATGGATGCCAGCCAAGTCACACTACCTATACCTTACCATGTATAGTCCATGTACTGCCTGCATCTGGCAGAGCCAGCCCTGAAGCACTGTCCCCTCAAGTCTTATTAACAATAAATTAATGGGGTAGTAGACTGTGGTAGCATATGTATGGTATTGCTGCATGCATGCCTGGAAATAGAGTGGGTTACCAGGATAGCAGCAGACAATGGACAGATATGTGGGACAACAGGAACTCTCACCGAAACACTGACTGACCCACAATATGCCGTAAGGCCTAAGCCAGCAAAATCCACTGCACTATGTGAGGGACTTACAAACAGCTGGGTCAAAGGACAAATTCATGGACATCAATGTTAGAGTCCCATACATAGTGCTAAACCTCTTACAGCAAAGCCATAAAGAAATGTGGGGCAAAGCCCCAAAAACAGGGGCAAGTCGTAAATATTGCTCTTACAAATATAGGAAGTGAATAGAATAACAGCTGTTGCGGTAGCATGAATTCTCTGAAGGGCAAGAAGTCTGAAACTCAAATGTCTGACATTACTTTTTAACTTCATTCTTTAATGATTTCACTATTATTTGCCACACAACCACATTTTTATGCAAAATGGACCCCAAATATGAGCTAAACATCTGCACAGTCTGTGAAGATGTCTACAGTTGAGAGGTATGCCCCCCCTCCCCTCAACACACCTCTGTCCACATAGAACTGCAGGAACATTTATGTCTGTAAGGTGATAGCAGCAGGCCTCACATTCCCAGGGCTGTCACAATTAACCTGATAACTTGTTCCATTTCTACAATATGCAGGGGTCAATGTGCTATGTATTTTTTGGTTAGTAGTGTCAACAAGTAGACAGCACTTGCTAGTGGCTATTGTGGGTTAGTGGTACTAAGTACAGTACGGTAGTTGTCAGGGTCCATGGTTTGAGACTGGCCTTTGCAACTATTTTGCATGTCAGCTACACCAATGGTAGGAGTTGTACACACTAGCCAGAACTCAATATTTGTTACTGCAGGAAAACTGGACAATGTAGGGATAGGGGGCCACACATATGGACAGTACACAGGTATGAGTAACCTGCACAGTGCCTAGTACAACAACAGGCTACGGCAAGTCAGTAGAGTGCCAGGATATAAAGGCTGCCACATCACTGTGTCAGTACTGACAACAAGTCAGTGGGCACCATCCATACCCCTGGAATGACAGGGTGTCACAGAATGTCCACACATATGCCTCATATATCTGTTTTGCTTGTCATAACATTGCATTTGCCTGCCAAACTATTAGCAAACCAATAAAGGTTGATGTGAAAACAGCAATGACAGATAGATGAAATGCAGATGTCATACCCATAAGTAAATGCAAGTTAATACAAAACTGTTCTACCAACTGTGTATGTTTGGAAGAGCAATATTAAGAGTCTGCCCCCATGTCTGGGCCTGTGTCTGACTGTTATATATGGGCCTGTCCAGATGTCTGTCTGTAAGAGTTTGAGAGCTATGGCCAACCTGTTGCCTTAGAATAACAGTGCAACACAAACCACCTGAGGACCACGGCAGATGCATGGGACACAATGATGGACAACCTGCTAAACAGGTACAGTCAGAGGTATGAAGTCTGTAACACTGTGTGTGATGTTATGACTTCTATCCCACTCACACCATAACTACAAATACATAGCAGCAAGTGCGGACAAAGGCTGTGACTGGACTACAAAGGACAAAGATACGCATATAAGGTGAAGGGGATCCATTGGCCAGACAAGCATAGACTGTGCACAGTAGAACAATTTCTGCTGTAACATTGTTCCCTGCAGTGTATGGGGTCAGTAAAAAATGTCTGTAAGTGCTCCTTCACATTACTCTATACTGGTCTGCCATTCACATACCAGGAAATCATAGTGCTATGTAGAATATACCACATATATTATGGAAACTCAGCTCAGTCCAATGCACTCTGTACCCACACCAGGATATGACTCAGTTAATAAGGATAGCACACAGTCAGGAGATTCCTCACACAGTATATCACTGAGGTGTTGGACTGTTTACACAGGTTCTTCAGCCAATCAGCTGCAGCACACAAATTCCTGGACCGGAATACAACTATCTCTGGAATGGAGTCAACCTCTTACTATTGAAGGTCTTACTGGGCATGCTGTAACACTTGGAGAATTACAGCCCATGTCTAAACCCACATCTGACTATACAACTCTGTTGTCCAGATATGTCTTTGCATACAGACAGCTATATACACCTTAACTGTCTCCCCTCACTCCCATCAGACAGGATTACCTGCAGGTATCAGGAGGTGGCTCATATGTGATATATCTACATCTGTTGAGTGTGATAGATGTACATATACATATAGATAACATATACAAATATATCAACTATAGATAGGCAGAGACAAGGGGAGGGAAAAACAGACAGAGAGAGAAAAAGAGAGGCGTAGAGAGACAGACACCCTGAAAAGCATACACAGGCTGGATCGTGCTTCGAGGAAGGGGGGTGGGGTAGCTGTACTCTATAAATCTGAGTTGAATGTCACCATAGATGTAATACAACCTCCTCAGATTAATAACTCTGAGATTCTTGCCACCAAATTGCAACTTAATAAAAATAAATGCATTAATATCATCTGTATGTATATTCCCCCAGGTAACAACATATCTACATTTGAAGATATCCTGCACTGGTTATCATGTCACTACCCCCAAGAAACCCTACTACTTGGAGACTTTAACATAGACTGGGGCACCTGTTCCTTAGAATCCCCAACCACCCATATTAACCTGCATGCATTTACACAAATCATATCCACCCCTACCAGGATAGGTAAACCCAACCAAAAAGAAAGTATACTTGACTGGGTACTCATAAACAGTCACCCCCAACTGTACACCTCTGGTACCCTCCTTAATGGCCTAAGCGATCACCTTCTCACATATGTAATTAAGCACAAAACCATTAATTCCCAACAACCCTTACTCAGAAAGGTTAGAAACAATAAAAACTTTGACCCTGCCAAATTCCAACAAGAACTAAACTCATGTAATTGGTCTATTCTAAAACACCTCCCCTTAGAGGAAGCAGTAGCATACTTTAACAACAAATTCCTTGAGATCCTTGATTTGCATACACCTGTTCGTTCAAAGAGAACCAAGGCAAAAACTGCACCATGGCTTTCTCATCATCATTCTCTTTCGGCTTTTCCCATTAGGGGTCGCCACAGCGGATCATCTCTTTCCATTTCTTCCTATCCTCTGCATCTTGCTCTGTCACACCAACCGCCTGCATGTCCTCTCTCACCACGTCCATAAACCTTATCTTAGGCCTTCCTCTATTCCTCTTACCTGGCAGCTCCATCCTTAGCATCTTTTTCCCAATATACCCATCATCCCTCCTCAGCACATGTCCAAACCAACGCAATCTCGTCTCTCTTGCTTTGTCTCCAAACTGTCCAACATGAGCTGACCCTCTAATATACCGATTCCTAATCCTATCCATCCTAGTCACACCGATTGCAAATCTTAACATCTTTAACTCTGCCACATCCAGCTCTGACTCCTGCCTTTTTGTCAATGCCACTGTCTCCAACCCATATAACATAGCTGGTCTCACTACACTCTTGTAGACCTTCCTTTCACTCTTGCGGATACCCGCCTGTCACAAATCACTCCTGACACTCTTCTCCACCCATTCCACCCTGCCTGTACTCTCTTCTTCACCTCTCTTCCACATTCACCATTACTCTGAACTGTTGATCCCAAGTACTTAAACTCGTCCACCTTTACCAACTCTACTCCCTGCATCCTCACCATTCCTCTACCCTCCCTCTCATTTACACACATATATTCTGTCTTAGCCCTGCTGACCCTCATTCCTCTGCTCTCTAAACTCAAAATTACCCTTAGAAACAAAGCATGGGCTTTATGGCGTTCTAAAGACCCTCAAGATCACATTAAATACAGGCAATCCAGGAACGAAACCAAAAAATCAATTTTACAAGACAAAAAAACAATACTACTGTAATTTACAGACAGTAAATCAAAATAACCCTCAGAAGTTTGGGGCAGGTTTAAATAATCTACTACATCCTGGACAAACTTCAACCCCAATCCCTGCTGCTACTATTGATAAAACCCCTGAAGATGTTTCTGATAGTTTTAACCAGTTCTTTACTGAGACAATTCAAGCCCTAGCTAGCCAACTACCTCCTAGCTCCCCTGGTCCTGAAAGTAGCACCGCTAGAAACCTACTTGCGTTCAGCTTCCAACCAGTCGCCACTTCACTTATCCATACCTTGATCAAAAAATTAAAACCCACTACACTTTCTGCTGATCAACTCCTGCCGAAAGTACCTACAAAAATCAGCTGATGCTATTGCTTACCCGTCTCAATACTAATCAATCGAACCATAGTAGAAGCTAAAATTCCCACCATCTGGAAAATATCCTATGTAATCCCACTTCACAAAGGAGGCAGCTCTACTGAATTCTCCAATTATAGGCCAATAGCTATACTCTCTCCACTTGCAAAGATTATGGAAAAATGTATTCATAGACAATTCATGCACCACCTAATCCAAAATTGCCTTATGGCAGACACTCAGCATGGCTTCCGTCCTCATCACAGCACTACTTCAGCCCTCCTAGCCTTTACTAACACCATAAACCATAATCGCAACAATAATTATATATCCTCAGCCCTCTTTTGGATCTTTCCAAGGCATTCGATATGGTTGATCACCAACTTTTAATCCACACCCTGCAAACATTCTGTCTAGATACTGGAGCCCTCCAATGGTTTCAATCCTACCTGAATGGTTGACAGCAGGCTGTCCTCTGGCAGAACAAACTCTCTAACCTTCTACCTAACACCCTCGGAGTACCACAAGGCTCTATACTAGGGCCCTTGCTGTTCTCCATCTTCATTAACGACCTTTATACTGTCATCCCAAAAGTCAGCTGTATCCAATATGCTGATGACTCTACTCTGATTTGCTCAGCCACATCTCCAGTAGAGTTATGGTCAGCTACCCAGACCACCTTTAATACAATAGAAAACTGGCTTTCTGAACATTGTCTGATCCTAAATCCCAAAAAAACTAAAATGCTGTTATTTTCACTAACACGTAGGTCTACTGCTTTCACCTTTACCATAAAATCAAATGATGGCACAATAATCTCCCCTGACCCATCTACAAAACTATTAGGTGTCATCATAGACAATAATCTCAAATTTGACCTACATGTTAACCAAACTATCAAAACCATCAATAAAAAACTAGGGTCACTTTACAGAATAAAAGCCTTCCTAACCCCTCCAGCTAAAATTGCCATAGCTCGCTCTCACCTTCTTTCAACCCTTCTGTATGCATCCCCTCTACTCTCGAATTTGAACAAGACTGTCCTTAACAAACTCTCAATTTGCTACAACCACATTGCCAGGTTTGCCACTGGGCTGCCTTTTAGGACACATCATTGCATCAATCTAAATCAGCTTGGTTGGCTTGAACTACCTAGCCTAATCCAGTATAACCAACTGATTATGGCCTATAAAATCCTCTATAATCCGGACAATACTCCTGCACTTAAAAATATTATCACCCGCTATAACAATCCTAGACCGCTTCGATCCTCTAACAAACTACTAATTCAGACTAGCAAAATTAATAACACAGCCGGTGATTCTCTCTTTGCAAACTCTGTAAGTAGATCCTGGAACTCACTTCCAGCTGATATTACCTTACTTTCCACCTTAGGTCAATTTAAAACTAGACTCAAACAACATTTGTCACTTAACTGGCTATGTCAATGTATCAAGCCTGGCTAACTCGAATGTGTAAAAATCTGTTAACCAGTTTACTGTGTAATTTAATTTAATCCTGACTTGTGCTCAGGACTAACTTTAACCTGTGGAACTTGTTTAACTTGCTTACTTATGTAATATCTGTAAATAATCTGTTTGTAATATGTAATGCTGGTATTATGTAATGCTGTATCTGCTTACCCTTGGAGCTTTTCTCCCCGGGCCTCCGCTGAAAATGGACATACATCCAGTCGGACTATCCCGGTCAACAAATGTAAAATAAAAATAAAATAAAAAATAAAAAGCATGTCCTGATGCAGACATTTACACACAAATTATAACCACTGGGGATGCAGTATGAAGGTGAGCTTCATTGTATAATAGTTGTGATTTAGGGGTTGTAATCTCACATCAAATGCCATGTGTGTGTGTGTGTGTGTGTGTGTGTGTGTGTGTGTGTGTGTGTGTGTGTGTGTGTGTGTCTGTGTTTGTAGGTTAAAGCATTATGATTCCTTTTCCACCCAGTAAAATTCTCATTGCCCTACTTTACAAGATGTCATTCACCTTAGAAGTGCCTTTGGACAACCTTCAGCCATATAAGCTGCAAGGCGCACGCGATAACTATGTAGCACTATAGTACAGAAAACTAGATAGGTATGTGTGTGTGTGTGTGTGTGTGTGTGTGTGTGTGTGTGTGTGTGTGTGTGTTATACCATTTTGAGGCCTGTTCAACCCTGGTGACCCCTGGCATTTTATTACTTTACAGGGCCTGTTCATGTCATCCATCTTAAGAGCCACTGTTGGACACTATTTAGGCATATAAGCTTCGTGGTGCATGTGATAAGTAGGTGGCACTATAGTACATAAAACTAGGTAGGTAGGGGTTTGAAGGTTTGAATCTCAATACAGACAACTATACCACTGAATGTGTGAGTTTGTGTGTGACACATATCCCCTGTGGCTGTTGTGTGTGTTGGTTATACCATTTTAAGGCCTGTTGACCCCTCCTAATGGCAGTACTTTAAAGATCCTGCTGATGTCATCCACCTTAGATGCACCATGTCAAACTCTACAGGCCATACCAGTCATCTATACTGATATATGCAGAATGTCCAGATGTTTGCAACATATAGGTGGTCAGTGTCTCATAACAATGGGGTATTATGACAAATCATTGGCAATTATGTGACAGTTGCCATAGTGACAGACGTGTCAGCTTCAGACATCATACCCATCTGAAACATCATGCTGATGCAAAATCTGTTACCCTATCACTTGTCTAGGTTTGTAAGAGCAATATGTGAGAACATTCCCTATTTTGGGTGGTTTATCCCACCATTCATGAAGGCATTCCCAAGATTAATTTGCATAAGAGTTTGTGAGTTATGTGCCTGGCATATAATCTCCATGGCCCATGCAATATGTATGTAGCACTATGGTACATACAAGTAGATAGGTAGTTGTTCTAATCTGACTATTCACTACTGTTTGAGTGTGTGTGTTTCTGTATGCATATCCCCTGTGGCTGTCTTACCTGTGTGTATGCGATGGTTATAATGTGCTGTATGCCTGTTTTACCCTGTTAACTCCCCCATTGCCAACCTAGTAAGGGCTCCTACAGATGTCATCCACCGTTGAAGCACAGTTACACATTTTCTAGCACAAAGGCACTGTGGCACGTGCAATAGTCATATCAGTCTGTAGTGTACATAATAAGATAGGTAGGTGCTCTAATCAGAAAAGTGTCAACTCTGTGTACATGTGTTTCAATGCAAATCCCAATGCAGCTGTGTTTGTGTGTTTGTGATGGCTCTACCATGTTAAGGGCCTATGAACCCCCCATTGGCAATCCTAACTGACCCTGCAATTGTCACCCATCTGAATAGTAGTGGCAGACACTGCAACACTATAGCAGCTCTGTGGTGCTTGTGTTATGCATATAGCGGTATCGTATGTAAACCTATGCAGGTAGAGGTTCTACAGGTCATGAGTGGGTGTGTGTGTGTGTGTGTGTATGTATGTATATCCCTTTGCAGCAGTCTAACTGTGTTATGGCCACCAGCATACCTCTCAAACCCCCACAGAAAGACATCTGGTTAAAGCCATATGAAAAAGTGAGGCAAAGGCCAAACACTGAGCACAACCTTCACATATTGCTGTGACACACATGGAAAGTAGATACCAGAAGAGGTTGTGCATTTGAATGCACTTTCCAAAGGGTATGTGTTGTGACATGACAATATCCATTGTTAATCTGTAATGTTAGTCTGTCAATATTTTCCAACAGTTTGCCAGAAAACCACAATGTTATGACAAACTGAAAAAATATATGTGGCAAACCTCAGGACATTCTGCAGACATATGTAGAGGTTAGAGGTATGGCCACCATCTGTACCACCATCCAGGTTGCAGTCCATGTTTGGCAAGGTGTGACCTGTGATGACAACTGAAACAATACAGAGGTCCCGAGAGTGTAGGACAACAAACATTTCATAAAGTTGTCTACTAATTGCATAGAGCAGTTATTGCACATCTTAATGTTATGACAAATAGCATAAGCTAAGGTAAAACAAAGAAGGTGTCATAGTAGTACACCAAAGGAAGTCTTGTGTGTTGCACTTGCCATGGGTATGGTATGTCCTGCCAACTGTCACGTTACTATAAGATGTGTACCACAGTTCACATTTGATAAGGTGGCAAGCACAATCTGTGTTGCCTATGTATGTGCAAAATGTACACATGTGAAGGCCCTGTGACTACCAGCTGCCCTCAATGATCCACATGTATATAGGCATAAATGCTAGCTGCCACCACCCACATGTGTAGGTACTGCCTAAGGCCGTGTCAACTGTAAGTATTGTACAATCTGTCATTGAGCCACAAACTGTTGTTAACACACTGCAATGGGTCATATAGTGGATATGGAATGGTGCCAAAGTCCTGGCCTCATGCTGAAGCAGACCACAGTGTAAGCATACCGAACAGTAAGGATATGGCCCCAGTATTCCCCGCATCAGCACCAACCCCATAAACACACAGACTGTGATGACAAACCTGGGTACTCAGGATGCCAACAGAGTTGCATTCAGGCAGCAAGTAGTGGCAGTGTTCATAAAAAGCTTATATGTGGTTCTATCCAAACTTGCCAATCTTAACCTATCTTCCTCCACCCTTGCTTGGTTCACAAGCTACCTATCTGGTAGAGAACAATCTGTCAAATGGCTCTCTTTCCTAAGAGCAATATTTAAAAAGTGTCCCTATTTTGGGCCATTGTCCCCCCATTATTGATGGCTTTGTCCAAATATCTACATCTAAGAGGTTGAAAGGTATGCTGACATATGCATACAGGTATGCAAAGGCTGCCACTATGAATACTATAGTTTTAACGTGCTGCCCACTGGGGCCTTACTTGGATGCTCCTCAGCTGTGGAATCTGTGCCACCCACCTATACGATGGGTCTATATCAGCTTATCAAAAGCTGATAAGAGCGACTGCTCTTTGATCGAACCCTAAACATTGAACAACCTAAAGAGTGAAGACACGGAACAGTGATTTTTTTTTCCCAGGGAAAAAAAAAAATCGCTGGGCCGTTTTTGGGATGTTTGCCATTTCTTCCACTGTGGTGCGATCTCAGAGTTGGTATATTTAAGTAGGGGAGGTATGGGGGAAACAGCCCCCCACATCGGGGGGTGGTGAAGCCCCCACTTTATGTTGTGTTTTCATTTTGTTTTTTTTTTTTTTGTTTTTCTTTTCGGTACAGAGACTTTTTTTTCCCTGGGATAAAAATCATTGTTCCATGTCTTTGCTATTTTGGTTGTTCGACATTTTGGGTTTGATTAAACAGCATTCATGCTTATCAGCTTTTGATAAGCTGATATAGACCCTCCATAACATACAGTATGTAGTCATGGTTTCCTGAGAGGCAGTGGCTGAACCAATGTTTGCAAGGAACTCCTCAGTGGCTGAGAGTGGTGCATGAGTAGCAGGCCCTCCACCTGTGCCAGCACAGTCCCTGACCACAGCTGCAGCCCTTTGTTGTGCATTGTGTATGAGGTTTGTGGCATGGTGTCGGACCTGTTCATAGCTCCTGTCCCAGTGGCCCACATTGTTGAATGTTGCTACTAGTTCTGTCCACAGGGCAGTGCATTGTTGCAGGTTTTGTGGGCTCCTTCCCAACAGTACCTGGTGATGGAGTCTGAGGGCATCAATAATTGCAGCAGTCTCCATTTCTAAGAATGTCGGGTTCCATCTTCGGTACATCACACCTGAAAGACATGAACAGGGGAACATATCACAGGACCACATACATTGGCCACTGTTATGTACAGACCATACACATCCACTTTTGCCAGCAATATCCACTGCTAACACCCACATCATACCCCTGCTATCTATCAGCACAGTATGTATTTGGGTATCAGCAACATACTGGCATTACAGCATGCATTGGCCCCATGATCCTGATGTTTCTTGTTCCCCCAATGAGGGCCATTAATGTACTCTCTGTTCATCATTCACATCGCACAGCACATGCAGCAGCTGGTGACATCACAGAGGTTCCCCACCAGGAAATGGTAGGCCAACAAATATCTACCGTACAGCTATAGGCTATAAGGCCAACCCTCTACCTGGTTTCATACATACTCATCAGGAGTGACCTCACTCTGGCATGCCAGGCATTCACGGACGCCACATTGCTGGGACTGCTGCATGAGTTCAAGTCATGCGGCACTCTGTTAACTCATTAACCCCGACTACCGTTTCATGGCACCTCTGCGCTTACATCTGAGCATGCTATGAGATGATAGGAATTTCAATCTGTTACCCCGAGTGCCTTCCAGTGGCGTGAGAAACTTTAATGTAGATTTATAACTGTTTTCATGGTAATACAAGCTAAAATCGTAACCATACTTGTTATTCTCCTGCTATAGTTACAATTCAGTGTGTATTACATGCTAGTTACATTTAAATTTTTAAAGAAATTGTCATTGTAAGGCTTTCATAAAGCAAGTGGTGGCAGCCAATCAGATTCTTGCAATCCAAGCCACCACTTGCGTAACACCTCCACCCCCGACCTAATTTTCTTTTGTTTTTCCCAAATAAATGGAGGGTCCAGCAGCAGGTATTTCCTTTCTTTTTGCTGATATTTGCAGATTTTACCTGCTGCTGGATCCCTCTATTTATTCTGGGCACCAATTGCACGGATATCTACTGGAGATATCACCCCAGCTTTACTGTAGTCATTAGGAACTTCCACTGGTTCTCTGGGTTCTCTGAGTCTTAATTTAGGTAAGCTAGTAGTGTTGTGAGAATGTTGTAAGTTGTCAGATGTCATTTATTTGTGGCATTTTTGTGTACTTTCACTACTATACTTGTTTTGTTCAGACCGGTACATTTGGCACTCATACCGACTGGTATGCAGTTGTTTGTAATAACATTTAGCCTCGTTACTACGTGTAACTTTGCAGATTCATTATCTGACTCTCAGCCAGTAAAACCACAGGCTTTCATACCAAGTTATTTATGAAACTGCACTAGCAACCAGCACCCCCTCCCCGTGCAACCTTCTGAAGTGTTTCACCTCATTATATTATAGGGAGGCGTTTTATGTTGCTGTTTTGCCTTTGGATTTGAAGCTGTCCATCAATGTACTTTCTCTTTGATAAAACATTACTAAACTTGCAAAGTCCAAGATATGGTGAGAATGTGTAAGGTAATTATGTATTAACAATATAAAACTGAGGTGCAGTTGCTTTTCCTCAAGCTTTCATGGAAGTTTGGCCCTCCACTCCCTGTTTTTGTAACTTGCGGCAAGTTTACCGTGTCTGACACGGTGAAGTATATTGTAACGGTTGAAGTTCAGCTTGTTGTTTTGGGCAGGCCATTTCTGACTGGGTGCTTCCAGTTCCAGTTCCAGAGGTCTAGCTTACTGACTCTGTTAAAGGTGCAGTCAGTGTGCTATTCTTGACTCAGAACAGGTACCCTACCCAGGAGTCTCATTTACAGTTCAGAAAAGACTGACAAGAGAGTTTGTATTGCTACCGTATTCTGGTGTATATGAAAAAAAGATATGTGATGTTCTCGCAGTGTGTTACTGACAGGATTTGCATCAAAATAGTGAACAGGGACTGCATTACCTATTGCATGCACTAAAGATAAAAAATGATAGGTACAGTGTGCAAACATGGGAAAAAGGGATTATGGGTGGACAAATGGATATGCAATTGCACTTCTGATTAGATTGTGTTTTAGTTAAATGAACAAAACATTGTTGGAAGTACTTAGCTGCTTTTGGGGGCTGTATTTCTTTTGTTAATGATTACATGCTTCTGGATGTGGTTGTATTGTTTAAGAATGTAATATTGCATCTGGAAGGTAAAACGTAATTGCATACAGCCAATTGTGAGGTTTTCGGTTATTGTTCTGCAGATAAATTACTTATGATAGCAGTGTCAAGCATTCATGCTTCCAGTCAGAAGAAAATTAAGTAAATAGGTTTATGATGAATCTGTGAGTCAGGAGCAATGTGTTTGCACCTTAGTGGATTGTTCAAGTGTGTACATGTGCAGGAGTTCAGCAAGTTAAAACGAGAACAAGAAGTGCTTGAAAAGGTTGACATTTTCTTTTGCAAACATAATGTGTCACTAAAAAAATACTAAATAGAAAGTTAACGGTATGAACTTGTGACTCAGCAGAATTCTGTTATGAAATATGTTCCAGACTTTTATTTTGTAAATATTTTCTCCAAAGTAATGTTTTCGAACACTTGCCCTGATCTAACAGTACTATTAATGTTACTTATTTAGCTCTATGATTGTACTAAGTCATTACAGTTTTGTGAAACTCATTGAAAATGCTCGTTGTCATTCTTTGTAAGGAAGGCATAGCCTCTTGTTAGTGTTCAGATGTTTTTTAAACATTTCTTCAGATGTTTTGTACTCATCCAGTTGGCCGGAAAGTGGTCCATTTGGATCAGTGTTGTACTCTAAAGGCAAATAAACAAATAGGCTGTAAATGTTTGCTGTACATATGGGTTGATAAATGTGTATCAGTGGCTAGCTTATATTATTATATTTGTTTGTAGATAACTGTAAGTTTTGACCTCTCTGGCCTCAGAGCATTTTTTCTGCTTTAACTTTGATGGTCAGAAAAGGGCAGTAGTATTTGATATCAGCATGTCAATTTATGGTATTTTGTTTATATAGTTTTGCTTTCATTTATGGCTTTTTCAATTATTCGAATTTCTAAACATTTGTGAGATAAGAAAAGGCTGTTGCATTGGTTGTGAATTCTCTGTCCCATGTCGCTGGAGTGATCCAGACCACATCTAGAATGCTGCCTTATTGATGGCAATGGGGTATTTTTTTTCCTGGCTGTCACATCCTGGCTTTGTCATGAGTACTATAGGCTTTAAGCCTAAAGAAGGGAGGTTGTATCTATGGAAATGCAGAGCACCTTCCAAGAAGCAGAACTCGGTTTGCTTAGAATTCATATGAGATGTAGAAGTCCTTGTAAAAAAAAAAAAAGAAATAAAAAACATTTGCCCACAGCTGCACTTACCAGCACAGGACTGCCAATTACCTTGGTCAATGATGGACACAGGTAGAACTCCTGGAACAAATTTGTGGTTTTCCCATCCACTCATCAAGGATGTACTTGAATAGGGTCAGGAAGGTACTCTGTTTGACATGTATGGGAAGTGTATTCCAGAGACGGGGCAGCCTCTGGGAGACAAACCTTTCTCTCCAGCAGGTTTGATTGATGTTGCATTTCTAGAGGTGCAAGGGGGGGCTTATCTTCCTGCAATAAATACGTTTATAGAACAGTGAAGGATGACACATATAGGAATGCAGCACATCCATTCTGCTACACTGCAGTGTCAGTAATTGAACTATCTGATATAGGAATAGAACCCACAGCCTTCTGCACCAAATCAAGTGTGCTACCTCTTGTACCACTGACACTGCTAAAGTATGTTTTCTATCAGAAGACAAGCTTTCTAGTGTTCAACACTTTTCAGAAACCTCCATGGTTTTCATGCAAAATTTAGGTCTGATCTTTCTTTGTTGTCTGATTGTTGGCATTGTTTAACCAGATATTTTTGACAATATTTCTGCCTTTTTAACTTCTGACTGTTATTGTAACCAGAGGGATGGTTAGGAGAGATAACCTGAATTAATACTTTTAAACGTATCAGCCCAATATGTTTGACATTTCTGCTTGTCTTATTATTATTATTATTATTATTATTATTATTATTATGATTATACTCAGTAGTTGCCTGTGCGAGATAAAGGTTATCACTAGGTGACTACTGACAGCATGGATCTACCATATTTTTTGTGCATTTCTCCTGGCTTTGTCAGTCATGTGTGGAATTTAGGTGGGAGGAAGGGCTCAGTAATATCTAAGTGTTATACTATTTGACTGAATGACTCTTCTCCTTAACGATGATAATGAGCTTGTGTTACATAACAGCTGTGCAATGTAATATAATGAATGCCTACTAAGGTTATGTGCAGCAATTATCGCCTGTGTCTCAACATGCATACCTTTGCAGTAATGAAAGGAAGGTCATTATGACATTAGCAATACTGCAGACCTACAGACCCTAACCCAAAATGTGTTTAATACAGTCGAGAAATGGCTTCTACACTGTTGCCTTATCTTGAACCCCAAAAAAACAAAACTCTTACTATTCACTCCCACTCGTAGGGCCTCCCCACTTAACTTTACTGTTATATCAAACAACGGTACTATCATATCTCCTGATCCAACTACAAAATTTCTAGGGGTACTAATTGATAACAACCTTAACTTTGATACTCATATTAACAGTACTATAAAAACAGTCAACAACAAACTAGGCTCCCTCTATAGGATCAAACCCTTTCTGACTCCATTAGCCAGGGCTACTATTGCCCATACCCACTTAATCTCTCCATCTCTCCTCTCCTCTATGCCTCCCCTATATATACTAATCTGTGTAAAAATAACCTGAACAAGTTGGCTATCTCCTACAATACTATTGCCAGATTTGCCACAGGCTCCACTTTCAGAACCTATCATTGTCTTAATCCTGAACAACTAGGATGACTAGAGTTGCCAAATCTACTACTATTTAACCAATTAGACCCTACACTCATCTAATAAACTACTTGTACAAATGGGCAAAACCAACAATATGGCTGGTGGCTCTTTGTTATCTAATACCGTGGGCAAAACCTGGAACTCACTCCTCAGTGACCTGACCTCCCTTTCCTCAATCACACTATTTAAAAACAAACTGAAACTATACCTTAAATCACATTGGTTATGCCCTTGTGCTAACCCTGACTAATTACCCCACTTATGTCTAGATACTTATCACTATGCCTGTATAAACTAGTTGCTTTTATGTTAACCATAAAGAGAGTGTGCTTTTATATATTAATCTAATGTCATTATGAATATCTTCTTATAGCTATCCATATATGATATGTATTAAGATTCTGTAAGCAGAAATGTAAAGAATTGCTAAAATATGTAATGTACCTGCATCTGTAAAAACTGTCATGTAATATAAATAATACTGTGTTTTGTGGAGCTTTTCTCTCTGGGCCTCTGCTGAAAATGGACATATATCCAGCTGGACTAGCCCAGTCAACAAATGTAAAATAAAATGAATATGTGCAGTTACAATATAGCAGTTAGTCATCATCACTTTTCTGGGAAAAGTCTCAGCTGCTGTTACTGTTATTCACATAAGTACAAGTTGTTATCGCTTTGATGAATATACAGGCCAGGTTGTGTTTTTTCTCTGCTTGGAGTCATTGCAAGCAACCCCCACCCCCCCCATTCTTTATCAACTGCCTACCCTCCTAAACCCCTGATTTGTTTCTTCCTGTATATATATATATATATATATATATATATATATATATATATATATATAAATATATATATATATATATTTGTGCATATGTGTGTATATGGATATATATGTATGTACATAATGTACTTGCACATATATACATTGTTCACATGTATATATATATATATATATATATATATATATGTATATATATATATATATATATATATATATATATATATATATATATATATATATATATATATATATATATATATATATATATATATATATATATATATATATATATATATATATACATATATATATAATTTTGGTGAGTGTGCATATCTCAACATTTTCCTGAAGGGGTCATTTGGGTGAATGTTTCATTTAGGGACATGTGTATAACATGTAGTAATGAAGATGTTGGTAGCCGAAAAAATTCATTTGTGTACCAGGGAAGTGCTTGTGCATACATGGTCAGACTGCTGAAGATCGTAATACAGATACGGTGTAACAAGTATAGTTTATCTATAGCTCAGGTTTCAGTAATGGTTATTATAATTTTTTGTTTATGTATCCAGCTTTCAATAATAATTTATTATCTGTTAACAATATGCACATACTGCATTGAGGAAAACTGATGGGTCTTATTGTAACCCGAGTGATGGTCAGATGCGATAACTGGAATTATTACTTTTGTGACTAATTCTTACATGGATGAACCAGATAAGTTTGACATTTCTGCTTCTATTACTGTACTTATGTTTATACTCAGTAGTTGGGCATGTTTCAATGCTTTGTCAGTCATGGGTGGAAATTAGGTGGTAGAAGGAAGGGCTCAGTAACATCCAAGTGTTATACTATTTTGACTGAATTATAATGATATAGTATTTCTACTGAATGATAATGAATGCCTCTGCACTCCACACTAACATGTATTAGAACATGTTAATGCAAAACCCATGTGTGTGTGTGTGTGTGTGTGTGTGTGTGTGTGTGTGTGTGTGTATACATGCATGTATGTATGTGTGTGTGTGTGTCCCTCATCCCTTAGGTCCATTGCTGAATGGGCACATGTAAAGAGAAAAGGCAGAGGTAAGGCAGACTGCTGACACTGAAGGAGGTCATGAGACAGTAGTGGTATCAGCAGTCTGAGTGGGCAGCCAGCACAGGTATGGGGCACTTCAGATAACCACCATCTGGAGCCCCATGCCTCCCCTTGGCATATTAGTGGAGCAGCAGTCCTTACCCTGCTTTTTCTTTTTACATGTGCCCTTTCTGTGTCCCCTTGTCAGTCATTGTGTGTAATTTGGTGTTTTCACGGGTAGTAGGTATGTACCGCTGCAGCGTCATCACCACTTATGTACCTAATGCAAAGAATACTGCCCTGTGGATAGGATGGAAGATTTGGATGGGCTAACCAGGTAATGTATATGATATACATATATATGCAGTCTTCCAATCCATCTGTCAAACATCAGTAGTAATCTGTTTGCATTTTCTTTCCTGTGCAGGTTTGTCAACCTTCTGACACTGACATGGCTTCATGATCAGAATGACAAGTGAGAGTGTGGGTATATGGCCATTCCTACATTCACTGGGCTGCCAACCATGCCTCCATAACTGAAAATCAGTACAACTTCAGCTTCCCCACATCCAGTGTGAAGGTATACTGGATTGCAAGAAGAGGTATGTATTGGAGCGGAGTACTGCAGTTGTTGGAGGAGAAGTGTTCCATTTACCCTGAGCCCAACATTCTTGTGCTGCCCATTGGTGGGAATGATGTCATCAGTCAACCACTCAGAAGGCTACGGTTTCAAATCTCAGCAATTTTTGTACATCTGCAGTCATTGTGGCCATGTTGTCATTTTGTATGGTCTGATATAATTCCACGACAGATATGGAAAACAGCAAACAGTCAACGGGCAGCTCACAAGGCCAGACATTTACAGAATGGGTTCATGCATGGCTTGATGCACTGGGTCGGTGGATCTCCAATCTGCCATGGCAGCATCACTGCGGAAGATGTTCACGTGTTCAGAAGGGATGGCGTTCACCTAACTGAGGCGGGCATTGCGTTGTTCTTGACTGACCTCCACAATGGTGTGAGGAGAGCTATGCAGGATTGGTAACATGCAGCTTGTGAGAAGAATGGAAAACACCCATGACCAAGTAGGACCAGTATGGCAAGTCAAACTCTATTATGAAATGTGTTGTGTAAAATATATTTTCCTGAATTTGACAAATAACTGTGGTAAGGAGCTGGTGTGGATGCTGCGAAAGAACAACTGTTTCAGGAGAGTGCTACCATGTACAATCTAATATGTCAGTGACCATCCTGCAATACTTCTTTTTTTATTCTGCTTTTATCGGGCATGTGTAGAGTTTAGATTATAGGAAGGGATTATTAATACAGAACTTGATCCCTTAGGTCCATTGCTGAATGGACACATGTAAAGAGAAAAGGTATAGGTAAGGCAGATTGCTGACACTGAAGGAGGTTGTGAGACTGCAATGGTATCAGCTGTCTGAGTGGGTAGTCAGCAGAGCTATTGGACAGATCAGATGGCCTTGCCTGGCACTGAAGTCCCATGCCTGTCCTGGGTTCATTAGTGGAGTGGCAGTCCTTACCTTGCTTTTTCTCTTTACATGTACCCATTCAGCAGTATGTTGGCTACACCAAGAATGTGTATATTTACAATCATATGTGTCTACATGGTAAAACAACTGGTTCTGAATGCTGTACACATGTACAAATATCAGTTTTGTTAGGACTCAGATTATGGAAATTATGTTTTTTTCATATTTTGGTAAATAACTTTGCAAGGGAGCATCTGAATGTTCATAGGTTCATAGGTAGGTACTAGGCTATCTGCCCGAGGGCATTTATAAACCTAGCAAGAGTGTGTCGGATTTCGCTGCCCCATTGATTAATTAACTGATCCTCTGTCAAGCAGAGCCAATGAAGTGATCCCAGGGGTGTATTTTCTGTTACCCATCCACTCAACAAGGTTTCTTTTGAAGAGTGTTAGTGAGGGGCTTTGCCTAATGTAGTTTGAAATTTTGTTCCAAAGCATGGGGAGTCTCTGTGACAGGAATATATCCCTCCAACATGTTGTATTTATTGTTGTGGCAAGGTTTAGCTCACTAGAGCATGTGGCTCGCAGTGACTTGGATTTCTTTAGGTGGAGCATGTCCATCAATTCTGAGTTGGACATGGTTTTGTAAGTCAGGCAGAGATCACCTCTGAGTAAGCTATATGCCACTGAGTCCAGCAGGAGTTTTTTCAGTCGGGCTGCATAGGACATATGTTTGAGGCCAGTAATCCTCTTGGTGGGGTACTTTTGTGGTCTTTCCAGCTGTTGGAAGTTTCTTGTGAGGTACATCCCAAATGCCGATTTGTACTATATGATGGGTCTAATGAGTGACGAGTAGAGGGACACTATAACCTCTTTATTTCTAGATGCGAACCCTTTAGTAATTAGATGGGCCACATAGAAGGATTTCCTAACTACTTTGGCGATACGATTGTCAAAGGAGAGATTACTATCTACCTGGGTCCCCAGATCTCTTATTACCTCTTCTGTATTAAGGGGGCTGCCACCTATGTGGTAATTCATGGGTGTTTTGTTTTTTCCAAATGGGATGACTAGACATTTTTTGGCATTTAGCTTGAGGCCATGACTTTGACACCAGGTGTCCGTCTCATTAAGGCCCTTTTGGAGAATGTCCGTGTCAGCCAGAGAGTCAGTTATGGCTCACAGTTCCCAATCATCGGCAAACTTGGTTAGCCATAGTCCTCCTGTGTTTGTCTGTACTTCTGAGAAGTATATGCCGAGCAGTAGGGGTCCCAGGACCGAGCCTTGTGGGACACCACTTGTGACTTGTTTAGAGTCGGACCTGGAGCCCGCTATTTTTACCGTGTGAGTTCTGTCTGTAAGCCAGTTGGCAACCCATCTCGTGACGTAGGGATTTATGTTCAGGCTGGTGAGTTTTTCTGTAATACCCGAGTGGGGAATGGTGTCAAAAGCCTTGGTGAAGTCAAGGTAGGCTGTGTAAACCACCTTTCCCTCGTCTATGGCCTTGGTGACTGTCTCGAACAAGTCAACCATGTTTAGTAGGCATGATCTGCCCTAAACAAAGTTAACAAAACATGTGCTAAGTAATATCTCATTTTGAAGACAGTATTGATAGTTCCAACATGGTAAAAGAACTGTCCCTGTATGTTGTACACATGTACAGATATCAAAGTTTGTTTCTGACTTAGGTTATGGAAATTATTATTTTTTCATATTTTGGTAAATAACTTTGCAAGGGAGCATCTGAATGTGCTAAGTGATACCTCATTTTGAAGACAGTATTGCCAGTTCCAACATGGGAAAAGAATTGTGCCTGTATGTTGTATACATGTGCAGATATCAAAGTTTGTTTTGGAGTTAGGTTATGGAAATTATGATTTTTTTTTCATATTTTGGTAAATAACTTTGCAAGGGAGTATGTCAGTGTGCCAAGTAATACCTCATTTTGAAGACAGTGTTACTCCTTACAACATGGTAAAATAACTGTGTCTGTGCACTGTACACATGTACACATACCACAGTTTGTTTAGTCTTGCAGGATTATGAAAATTATACATTTCCAATACTTTTCATTATTATGCCCATATCTTTGCAAGGGAGCATTGTGATGACACAAATGATGCATCATGTCGAAGCTGACATTGAGACGCACAACTTCTACACTGATATGTAGGCTCTGTCTGTTACAGGTGATGAGATATTATGCTTTGTTTATTTATTGATTATGGGAAATATTATATTAATCATATTTCTGAGAATATCTCCATAAAAGAGCATCACACCGTAATGGTTAAGGTATCATTTTAAAGCTGACATTCATACTAACAAATTAAATACAAATTGTATGGGTCTACATGGTACATTGACCAAGATATTGTGCTTTACTTTTCCAAAAAGGTAAAAAATATGCACAATATCAACATTCCTTGCCAAATATTTAATAATGACTTTGATATGCACTATTGTTGAAAAGGTCAGTGTCTGCTGAACAACTTTTGTGTTTACATTTTTAGTCTAGCTCTTATGGTTAAAGCGTTATGAAAATGTGTTTTCTGTATGGTATTATAAATGGATTTTCTGAAAATGAGTTCAGGCTGCACTGTTGTTCCTATGGTGGAATTAAGCAGGCAGCTTTTTCTGAGCTGCTTCGGAGTGAATGAGTTATCACACACACACACACACACACACACACACACACACACACACACACGCACGCACGCACGCACACACACACACACACACACACACACACACACACACACACACACACACACACACAGACCCTCCACCAGATGAGTGACCTGAACTGGCCTTGTTGGCAGCTTGGATGTGTGTTCCACACAATCACCCTGCAGTGGAATGGGCACCCTGTCCACATCAGGTGGGGTATCTACCTATACCTTTGCAGGCATAACCTGGTCAACTGGAAGGTTAACAGCACATACACCCTTGGGATACCACCTGGGTCCCTCTTGGACGGGGACATCAGCTGCTGCCTTGCATGCACATGGGCTAACATGTGGCCTAGGCATATGGCTGCTCAGGGCCCATAGCCTAGTAACCTCGTATGGTACCAGGAATACCAGAAATGGCCTGACTGCTGTGACAGACTGTGTTGTTATGTGTCCACACACATCACTGCCATTGACTGCTGGGTGTTCCCAATAGGCAGCATTACAGTACCATGTCATCCAGCCTACATCACCACAAATAGGTGAGTGTTACTACAGGTGGATGTGTACATTCCTGGAACACCTGAGCTACACAATAACAGAGAGCAGTGCATATGTGTTGTAGGGTGACATCCTCATAGGTGTCTGACATCTGCAATATCCAGATGTTTGCGGAATGTGTACATGTGCCTGATAGATGTAGACCCCCCACCAGACAAATGTGTATTTCTGGACACCAGTTGGACAATACGTGATGGTTGTCCACAAAGTTTGGGGAATGTGTCTGTGACATGCCAGACTCCTGGGGACACAGTAATGGTACATGAATATTTGGTACTGTATCACTTCCCTTACATTGTATGCTATTTCATTCTTTAATTTCTCCAAGTCTTTTGGGTTTCTAATAACATGATGGGAATGGACCCCATCCCTAAGTCAAAGTACAATTAAAGTTCATGAAATTAGTATTGTTTCAATCAGTATGTATGCACTGCTGCTGAGCCAGAGCTAGCCTCCCCCCACTACTAGTACCTATAACCTGCTGTCCCACTGCTGGTACTCACCAGGTATGTTAGCCATAGGTGTCAGGCAATCAGATACAGATGTGGAGTACAGACTGACCTAGCCAGAGTATGTCACGAATGGCCAGGGAGACCTGGACAATCTGTAAAATAATCCTGTATGACATTGGCAGACTGAAAGGAGCTCAATGACAGTACATGCTGTGATATGCCACCTGTATCCACCAGTATGTACTGTCAGTGTGATGCCCCTGCACTGGCCCAGTAATCAAGAAGCCTCAATCCTCACCACTACCACCAGTGATGGATGTGCACAATGAGAGGATGACAAGTACACACACAGTAAAGTACAATTGCCCTTCAGAGCACACAGAGATCACAGTCAGTCTGGGGCTGGTTTTTCCCTCTCTCTTCAGATCCCCAGTAAAACTCCCCATTGGCACAACTATACAGTTAACATCTCAGCAGAGCAGTCAAGCCAAAACATCCATCACCCTCTCTGTCCAACCAGTGCTTCATGTCCCTGCCCATGTAGCTGATGCACACACTTTGAAATTTGATTTATGAATCACACACATACACACACACACACACACACACACACACACACACACACACACACACACACACACACACACACACACACACACAGACACACACACTCTCTCCCCTGGGAAAGGCTGGGACAGGTTTACTAGCTATGGCCCCTTCTGCCCAGACTTAAAGGTGGTAGTTCTGACTGCCACAATCCAGGTCTTTATCAGCTACTCTTAGGCCCTTACCAAAGGGTGATGAATCCTACTGTGTGATGTGTCTATTAGCCAAATGGTAAGTGTGACCAAGACCAAGGCTATTGGAATGGGCTATACATTGTCACCAAATACATATGCAAGTACTTTAATAGCTTACTTAGCTCTATACAGATCAGACACAATTACAAGGTTTAACTATATTTAATAATAACTAATAAAGGAAGAAGACAATAATCAATCAATACAGTAACTACAGAGTTCAGACTCACAGAGAATAATTTTAAACAACATTGCAGGACAGTCTGAAATAAATACAAGAAACATCTAAAGTAGTATGTTCATAGGTTTATAGGATGATACTAGGCTATTGGCCCAAAGATCCTTATAAGCCTAGCCAAGAATTTTACCCATGTTCCTTCATAGTCAGCACCTGTTTCCCCTGTCCAGCAGGAACATAGGTGGGATCCCAGGAGTGTATTTTCTGTTTCCCATCCAGTCCTCCACGTTCATCTTAAAGAGGGATAGAGAGGTACTCTGCTTGATATGGAGAGGGAATCTATTCCACAGATGGGGGAGTCTTTGGGACACAAATCTATCCCACCAACAAGTTCTAATAATTTCACAGACCAGGTTAAGGCCTTGCATGTGGGTTGCACAAGTGGAGTTTGTCTTATGGATATGCACCAACTCCATCAAGGCTGAGTTGGAAGTGGCCTAGTATGCCAGACACAGGTCATCTCTGAGCAGTCTGTATGAGACTGAGTAGAGGGACAGGGCTTTTAGCTTATCTGCATAGGATAGGTGTTTGACACCCGAGATTTTCTTGGTCAGGAACCTCTGTGGTCTCGCCAACTGCTGCATGTGCTTGGCAAGGTACATGCCGAAGGGGGCATTGTACTCAATAATGGGTCTGATAGGAGAAGAGTACATGGATGTTATGACCTCCTTGTTCCTGGATAAAATACCCTTATTTATGAGGTGGGCCATGTAGAAAGCCTTCCATACAACAGAGGCAACATGGTGGTCAAAAGTCAGGTTGATATCAACCTGGATGCCCAAGTCCCTCACAACTGAGTGCATGCTTAGTACATTGTTATTAATGTCATAATTAGTGGGGATGGCATTTTCCCCAGTAGGGAAAATGATGCATGTCTTGGCATTCAGTTTGAGGCCATGCTTCTGGCACCAGTCCTTAGTTTGGGCAAGGCCCTCTTGGAGGATGTTGACATCACTAGGAGAATTTAGGACAGCACCCAGCTTGCAGTCATCTGCAAACATTGTCAGCCACAGACCACTGGTTTTGGCTTGTACCTCAGAAAAGTATATCCCAAACAGTAGAGGCCCCAAGACCAATCCATGGGGTATACCTCTTGTTACGGGTCTACTACTAGAGGTGGCTTCCCCTACTTTGACTGAGTTGGTTCTATCAGTTTGCCAGTTAGCTACTCATCTGGTAACATACGGGTTGATGACTAGCTGGGAGAGTTTATGTATTACACCCAAGTGGGGAATTGTGTTAAAGGCTTTGGCTAGGTCAAGGTATATGATGTGCACTGTCTTCCCCTCATCCATGGCTTTGGCGACTGTTTCAAAGAAGTTAACCAAGTTTAACAGGCATGATCTCCCTTTGACAAAACCAACTGTGTGGGGTCAAGTGTTTGGAGGTTGCCAAAGTCCTTGTTTATAAGGTCCATGATAATGCATTCCATGGCCTTGCAGATCAGGCTAGTTAGGCTGATGGGCCTATAATTGTCTGGGTCAGTGAATGCTCCACCTTTGTGTAGAGGGATAACAGTGGCTGTCCTCCATTCAGCTGGGATGAAGCCGGTGCTCAGGCTTTGCTTGAATAGGGTGTCTAATTGAGCTAAGAGCTCATGCCTGAGTTCATGTAGGATACAGCCAGGAATGTTATCGGGTCCCATGGAGGCTTTACTTTTTGCCTTTGAGAGGGCATTAAGAGCCTGCTCCATGGTGATGAGGAGAGGGGGCAGCTACTGGGGATGTCCTGGTTTACTGATGGGGGGTGAAGTTTTCATTGAACCTGTCTGCCAGCAGGTTGGCTATATCTATGGCGTTTGTGTATGTGGTGCTATTGACCACCAGGTCAGAGCAGATTTGGGTGTTGCCTTTGAGATTGTGGCCATGTGTGAAGAAGGCCTTGTGATTGTCCTTGGTAGATGTGGCCAATTTGGATTCAAAGTTAGCCTTAGAGAATTTCACCAGTGACCTTATTTGCTTGTTCAGACAAAGGAGAGATTGCTTCCAACATGGCACCTGCTCCTTCTTGGCCCTGGACAGCAGTTATCTCCTTTTATTATAGAGTTTGTTTATTGCTGATTCCACCAGACAGGTTTACTCTTCCTTGAGGAAGATAATTTGGTCCTGTCATGTATTGCTGAGTCCATACAGCTATGGAGGTGCTCATATAGTTTTTTGGAGTAGGCTTGGACATTAGTGCTAGTGCCAACTGAAGGGGCAGTGGTTGTGAAGCTGCTTATACCTGCTCTGAGGTGATTTTAGTCAGCTTTGGAAAAGTTTTTTCGTTTGACCCTGACAAGGAAGGGGGTCAGGGGCGATGGTGATTTTAAAAGTGATCGCTTTATGATCACATCTTACCAAAGAGGTTGACATTGTAGGAGTGCTTCAGCGTCTACTCATGTTCGTTAGAACCAGATCCATGATATTTTCACCTCTTGTAGGGGTGTCGACCAGATGATTCAATGCATTGGCACTGATGAAGTCGTGGAATCTCTGGGTGTTCATGTTTGGGCTAGAATAGTTTTTTCACTCTATGGTTGGGTAGTTAAAGTTACCCAGAATTAGGGTAGGGGTTGAATCTTGATGCTTTCAAGTAAGTCCAGATAGGTGGAGTGGGTGCCCTGAGTCATGGTTGGGGGTCTGTAGCTAGCTATGATTTGAATAGGTGTTTTGTCAACAGTTAACTGCACTTGGAGTGTCTCCTGTGCATCATACCAAATGACCAGCCTGGAAGTATGTATGTCTTTGATAAATATTAAAACTCCACTTCCTTTGGCTTTGCAGCCCTCCATTTTGGGTCTGAAAGTATGGTAGGATGAGTAACCTGGTAAGGGTGGGGTACTCCCCACAGCTTAGAACCAGGTTTCAGTGACTGCACAAATATCAGCATCCTTCAGGGCAAGGAATGCTTGCAATGAGTGCAGTTTCATGCTAAGACTCCTAGCGTTCAGCAGCATGACCTTTACATTTTGTTTATAAGAATTTTTCATGTTGGTATTTTTGTGCTCATGACTCTGTCTAAAAAGGCACTATGGGGGAGACAAGAGCCTTTGTCAGAAGTCTAAAGCCCAGGGGAGACAGATAAAGGCCATCTCTGACAAAGCACCGTGGTCTGTCAATCATGTACTGGCTTGTGACTGAGACAGCATGGACTCTAGGTTCTTAATGTGATTGCATCTCTCACATATTCTGTTCCTAGGTGGTAGTAGTAGAGAGTTGTCTATGTACATAAGGCAGTTTCTACACTGTCTCAGGGTGCCCATATCAACCAGACTAGCAGGAGACAGCACAGGTAATTGTCCATCCATGGTTATCAGAATCTGTGGAAGAGTGGTCAGGGATGGTAGAGTGGGTACTATCCAAGGAGAGTACCTCTAGGTATAGTATAGCTGGATAAAATCAATACAATAGCTGCAGGTGAGGGCCTTACACAGGAGTGCTGGTAAGGGAAAAAAATGCAACTGAGCTATCTTGAAAAGGGTTAAAACAGCACAGCGGCAATACACAATAGTCAAACAAGCACAAACCCATGCAAATGCTGGGTTTAAATACCACAAAAACTAAGGTAACATAGAAACACTGTAACTGACCCTGAGCTCTTAGCTCAACAACCTAAACCAGATCAGTTCCAACCAGATCATTTACTCCCAGTAAGTGCAGGCAGGCCCTGGCCAACACAACACTGTGTAACAGGAAACACAGGACTCACACAAACAGATCTGAATACAGCAAAACCTGTAACCAGACTTTGCTAAAGATATTTAAACTCTAGGTAAATTTAACATAGGAGAATGGATATACACTTAAATATAAAGGTAGCAAACAAAAGCAAACTGATTTAAACAAATTAACCAATTAACCAATACAAAAGTTCAAAATTGAGCCCTGTTCCAGCAGTCTTCAATCAGACAAGTTCTAACTGCACACTCCTGCCACTAGGGTGCAGGGGAACCCTCCCCAAAAAAGATGGCCGGGATTAGTGCTCAAGTTATATAAACAAAGCTAGATTCAGCAGGTCTGAATCTACTCTATGCTACAGCAAACAAGGCACATCAATTTCAAGAAAGAAACGGTTCAAATAAGCAGGCACAATAAGCCTTTAATCAGCAATTCCCAGTTCAGAAGGGCATAATCTAACCTCTCCTTCCACAAGAGTGCAGACCATAGACCTTCTTAATGTAAAATAACTGGCCTGAAGGCCAAATACTTAAACCAGAACTAAGACAGTTTTAGAATAACAGACACTAAGCCTTCAGCCAGCAACTCACAACTTAGAAGGATGTAGCTACCTCTCCTGCCACAAGACTGTAGACCACAAACTTTCTTAATGTAAAACAACTGGCCTGAAGCCCAAGTGCTTAAACAAAAAGGCTTACAGGCTACTAACAAGCAGTAATAAATGCAGCAGAATAAGTGCAATTGAGTACTTTTAAGAACAGGTAGCAAAAGCAAAATAAAGGAATAAAGTAAGAAGAAACACAAATACAGTATTTTTTTTGGTGGTTAATTGGGAAGGGATGAAACATAATAATTTAAGGTTGAAACTAAGGGGGGGTCGGCCTTCTCAAATGATTTCTCTGTACTCAGTAGAATAAGCTGATGAAATGGGAATGGGAGGAGTGTCCAAAATGAAATTTATAGTAGGGGTGGGCAACTCAAAAAAAGAACACAATAAGAACTGAGCGGATAGGAGGGGGAACTTAACTCCAACAGAACAGAAAACTTAAAACAAAACAAATGTAATACTAGAATACTGTAAGATACGAAGTAGAAGTGATCAAACCTTAAATAAAGAGCTTCAAATCAAAATTAAATGCAGAGATGACTGATACTCAGAGCAATGCAGACCAAACAAATGCTTATAGATATTTCTAAATAAAAGAGCAATGCTGTCTCTCAGCTCCTCCCACTAATTAACTGATGCTATTTGCAGTTTACCAAAGGAATTCTTTGGTAACTTTTTTTAACCACACAAACATCATATATACTATATTCCCATCTATATGTAAATTATTTTACATTTCCTAGTTCCTTACTATTAGGAAGGCAAATGCAGATGAGTGGATGTTGTCAGATACAAAGACACATACAAACCGCAAAGGTCTTTCTCTGAGACAGGTCTGAAAGTAATAATCAACATTAATGCTGGGTTAGCTCAGATTACATCAGTGTTTGTCACCTGCCTTCAGTTCCCTGGCTAACAGCAAGTAACATAGATTTTAACTTCACTGCATCATAAGTACATATCTGTCTGATGTTTGTGTAGAACTGGAAGTCATAACAAAGTGAAACACTTTTACATTTTCAACGTAGTAATTATTTATGTTTCAAGACAATACAAAAATCTCTAGCTGTAGACATTTATGTCTGTTTGCTGCACTGAAACTGAGATAACACATTCGTAAAAGAAGTTCAGCTTATTTACTTGAAGTTTTGCAACTTATGTCTGTATGTTCGAGCCTTCCAGCTTCTACTATTAATACATATATTTGCACAGGTAATAATTTTATATACATTTCTGTTCATTGCCAGTACAGTACACTGTGGTTACACTCTTGAAGCTTACTCATACCTGTCAACCTCTTAGAGCAAGACATCTGGACAATGGCATAAATAAAGGGGGGGGGCAAAGGCCCCAAAATAGTGACACTTTATAAATATTGCTCTTACACATTTAGACAGTTGATACAAAACCAGGTTTTGCATTTGCATGAATGTTCTGAAGGATAAGACATCTGACATTCAAATGTGTGCTATTATTTTATGATTTCAGTCTTTAATGATTTGCCATTGATTTGCCAGACAAAACACACATGTAAGAGAAAATGACTAAAATATGAGGCAAACGTGATCAGTCTGCAAAACTCTGGACAGTTGAAAGGTATGAGCTCAGTACATAACATACAGTTCAACACACACTTCTGCACCAGTTGTTTAATATCCACATAACATATATATAGGTTTCTTACATTTGTAAGACAAGCACATATATCATACTAATATTCACAAATGACATATGAATATTTACAACATCCCAGGTAGCTGGGCTGGCAGTGTCACAGCCAGTATAGTACAACAGACAATCCAGTAGTACTCATATGTGAACTGAGCATTGCTGGGGTGACTCAGGGGCCAGAGCTGTGATCTATGTCACTGCAGACAGAGCCATCAGTGATGGCCATAGGTGCTGGACAGCAGACTAACAGCAACATGTCAGTCCAGGAAGTCTTGTTGAGACCTACTGTTTAAATTCCTATTTCCAATGACTGCAACCCCCATCTGCATTCCATTACATGCTTAATTGTATGACATACCTGTTATAGTGCTGTACTCCTTTGTTAGAAGAAATCCACAAGTATTATTGTCAAGATTCACAGTCTGTCTTCCTGAAAAAAGTGTCAGACCTGTTTAACATAGGCAGCAGCTTATGCTCATGATCAGGTGATGGCCTGTCCACCAATCTGTGTCTCCCACTTACTAATTGCATCCAAAACAGCTGTGCTGCCTTTCCATTAGCCAATGGCAGAGCAACACAGTGCTATAATTAAGTCCTTCATTTGGGCCTTGCCCCTTTTCCTGGCCTGTGAGGAGGACATTATTGAGGTGTGGGAGCTACAGCATCACAGAAGGTAGGTGGAAATACTGTCCACTATTTGGATTGACGTGTTATGTCCACAGTTTTCCCTGCTATGTCTAAATACCTGTCAACATCTTAGCATAAGAAATTTGGACAAAGCCCAACAAACTGAGGGTCTAAGGCCCAAAAATAGGAACAGATTTTAAGTATTGCTGTTATAAAGTTAGAAAATTGCTAAAGTAACAGAGTTTGTTTTAACATACATTTTCTGAAGGATTTGAAGTTTGAAACTGAAATGTATATCATTATTTAGTGACTTCATTCCTCATATCATCCCAGTGATTTGCCAGAAAACCACATAATTTTATGAGGAACAGGCCAAAAATATGAGGCAAAGATCTGGACATTCTGTGGAAATCTGTACATTTGAGAGGTATGCATGTCTGGCCATTGTTAACACACTTTCAGATTCTGTAGCAGTGCACTGTGCAAATGTGTGTTGGGCTGAGAAGGGAGACAGGCAAATATGAGTGTCATAGATCCTTTTCTATCTGACTGTGCATGCTGCTACAGTTGATGCTGGTCTGTCAGCTATGTATGTTTGTAGGGGCAGACTGAGACATGTCCTTAAAACATCAACATTCCAAGTACACTGTGATTTTTGCCAGTATATATAGAAGTAGTGTATGACTGGCAATCAGGATATGGTTGTAAAAACAGTCATTATACTCCAGAGGTCAGTTGGCTTACTAGTATGCTGCTTTGAGTGTAGTGCAAATGTTTCTGGGTTCACAATTTCTCACCAATGTCCTTTTTTTCCTTAATGTTACATCCCTATAGTGCATGATATATTTGCAAATGCATCAGCAATTCCCCAGAACTGATTTGGTGTAGTGGTGTGTTGCTCTGACTGGCAGCTCTGACTTTTTTCCTTAATGTTACATGACTGCACTGCATGATATATATATATATATATATATATATATATATATATATATATATATATATATGTATGTATATAATCTAAATGCATATGATCGAAGACCATATGATCGAAGTTTAAAAACGTCAAAATCCTGAATGGAGATCAGCATACAGAGCGGAATGGGAGATTTTACTTTTCTTCACTGTAGTGTGATCTTGGAGTTGGTATATTTGAATAGCGGGGGGGGGTGTGCAGGGTGCAGGAGGGTTCCCCCCTGCAAAAACATGTTCTGTGTTGTGTTGACTGCTTTGTTGGGGGGTTTCAGAATTTTGAGATTCCAAGATCTTGAAGTGAACCCATACATATATATCATTATTTATATATATATATATATATATATATATATATATATATATATATATATATATATATATATATATATAGTTCCACATTATAATCTCGAAATACTGAAATCTTGAATTTCAGTATCTCAAGACCATGAAGTGTAATTTTCAAAATCCCGAAACTCCATAAGAGTGAATTCGGAAATGTCAAATTTGCGGTTATGGTATTATGATATTTGATGCTGGATGTAGTGTGCGCAGGATGTATCGTGTAGTGTGCAGATTTAGCTGGTATGTTAGGTAAGTTGGTATTTTGTTGTGTTTTAGGTATGTGTTTGAGTGTATGTGAGTGTGTTTGGAAGTTTTATGTGTGAGTTAGGGTAGGCAGGTAAAAGTATGAGTGTTTAAGTGTTGAAAGTGGTGTTGTTAATATATTTGTGATGTGTGTGTGCAAGTGCACTGTAGAGTGTGCACTGGTGAGTTTCTTGTCCTTTCTGTTTGGTGCAATCTCGGAGTTAGTATATATAAGTAGGGGAGGTTGGGGGGTGTAGGGGGCTTGCCCCCTGCTTATATTAGTATAGGTTTCTTGGTTTGTATTTTTGCATTTGTGTGTGCTTTGTTTGTTGGTTTTTTGTAGTGCAGGTTGGATGATGTATGTGTTATGTGGTGTATGGTGTGTTTATGTTCGTGATTTCATGTTTCGTGGTTTTGGGGTTTTGGGATTTAGAATGTTTGACTTTATTGTCTTGGGATACTGAAATTCGAGATTTCAGTATTTCGAGATTATAAAGTGGAACCATATTTATATATTTATATCTATATCTATATATGTCTATCTATCTTTATCTCTCTCTCTCTCTCTCTCTCTATATATATATATACATATATATATATATATATATATATGTATATCTCTATCTATCTATATATATATATCTATATATATATATATATATATATATATATATATATATATATATATATACACATATACACACACACACACACACACACACACACACACACACACACACACACACACACACACACACACACACACAAACACACGCAAAAGCAGCACCTTCTGCAGAGTTGGTTTGGCTTAGTGGTGTGTTGTTCTGACTCTAGTGCACAGTGTTCGGGGTTTGAGGCTTGGCAGTAATAGCTTTTTTCCCCTAATGTTAAATGACTGTAATGCATGATATATTTACAAAAGCATTACTAATTGCCACAGCTCATTTGGTGTAGTGCTAAATTGCTCTGACTGTAGTGCACAGGGTCCTGGGTTCAAGACTTGGCAGTGATGACGTTTTCCCCCCAAATGTTAAATGACCATAATGCATGATATATTTACAAAAGCATCAGTAATTCTCACACCTCATTTGGTGTAGTGGTATATTGCTTTGATTCTAGGGCACAGGGTCCTTGGCGCAAGAACTGGCAGTGCTGGTTATTTTGTTGCTGGGTAGAACAGTGGCTGAATGAGATAGGGTGAAGGGTGATTATAACAGTTTTAAGCAACTTTAAGTGAGTTTGCGTGATTTTGCACAATGCAATGCGATGGCAAGAGACACTTAGGTTCCCTTAGTTTTCCTTAGCGCTGCTTATTCCTGCTTAAACCTATGCTCTTTCCAAAAAAAGAAAAGAAAAAAGTGGTGATAGGAAAGTGATGAAATGGAGGCAAGCAGGGGGAAAAACATTATAAAAGGCAGCTAGGGATGTGCAGGACAGCTGTAGGAAAGGACCATAGTTTTCCACTTCTTGGGCAGCAACAGCTGTGTATGATGTGGACAATTTGGAATTTGGAGCCTCACACCCCACAGAGAGGGGTGTGGGTGACATAAGTTTGTTGATTAATTGATGGGATGATTGTTTCATGGCAGTGTACGTGGGGGCAAAATGGAGGGCTAAATATGGGACAAGATTTTTTTTTTTGTGGGGACAGATGCCCTTTTTTTAAGGTGAGAGTGGGATATTGGGGAAGTGTTGTAGATAAGTTTGGGGAGGTAAGTTGAGTAGGAGATGTTGCTTTTGCAAACAGACAAGACAGACAAGACAGCAGACAGAGGCAGTGTATGACACATGAGGGGGATAAACACCTTGGACAGGGAGGGTGGTTGGGAATCAGAAGGCCACGTGCCTCCAGATGGAAACCGTGGGACTGAGGTCCCCACCCATGGACAGTCACCACTGCCCCTTCACAGCCTTAAAGGTGGCTGTGCTGGGGGCTGGACAATGGGGCCAGCCTGCCCCTCAAGGTGAACCAGTCTTCCCTCTAGCTAGCTCAGATGAGCATCCAAGTCATGCTGAATGACCCTGTGCACCAACCATGGAAACTGTTGTAGAGTGACAGGGACCTCTCCATGCCCGCACCCAGAGGGGGGATGAGCCCCATACCCTGAGGCAGTTCCACCCAAAGGTGGTGCATGACCAGTGGAGGAGGCAGCTCCACATTGAGTCTCAAGATGTTCTGGGACCCAGTGCTATGGCCAAATGAGGCGTATCTACCTACCCAAACATGCTATGATGTTGAGGTTTTGCAAAGTGTATTGGTTAATCATGAACAAAACATTTCATCCTTATTAATAAGAGTATGCATGGTGTTACAATGAACCCAGAGTGATAGAATTTGAAAAATTACATGGCAAACACAACACATGCATAAATGGAATAACAGTCAGTATTGCAACAGCATGCCAGTTGCATTTATAGCAACAGATCACCAGCAATGCAATTTGAACAAGGTATGTTAGTAAGTAGCCATTTAAATATATGAACAATAATATAACACAAGTCCCAAAATTAGGTTTTGAGAACAACATACCCATAGTATATGAATAATTATTATTGATGTCGATAAGGGGTGGTGGGAGAGAAAAACAGTCCATTACCAACCGTATAGGCTATATTTTTCACAACAGTACTGCTCAATACTCTATGCACTCACTTTACATCTACCTAAGGTCTATAGCTACTGTAGCACGTAGATACTTGTTAATCTGTTAAACTGGAATGCTATGGGGCAAGCTGTGACAACTCTAGGTACATGAGTAGAGGGTACTCATACATGTCAAGGTTACATATATGACTAACAAGGTGTATCCTGCACTGATGTTGTGTGAGTGTGCTACTGGAATAGTTGTACTGAATTTATATCTGTGCATGAGGTTATTTGCAGCAGTGATCACTGGCTGGGACAGTGTGACACTTGAGAGACATGTGTCGGGAAGAGTGCATGGTGTATATAGCCATCCTACTGTCATTTGTAGGCATGGGGCTGGACACTAGAACATTTGTAGAAAGTTTATTAGTATACCCTTCATACAGCTAATGCAAACATTTCTTTACCTGTGAGCCCTGTGGAAAACATATTTGTTAACATTATGTGACAGTTTCTAGAAATAGTCAGGATTACTTGTGTGTCAGTATGAACACATCTTCATACCAGTCCCTGGATTCAAACCGTGGTCTATGTGTGCAGAAATTGACAGCATACATCTATTTCTTATCACACTGAGCTACTGGTGCAATGCTGTCTGCTGGTTGACTGATTTTTGCCTAAAACTGACTTGGTTACACAGTCTAGCCTTGTAATATAAGTGGAGTGTCACAGAAGACTGTAGTGACAGTTGAACATACATGCCTGAGATTCATGCATGATAGATAGTTAGTGAACTCTGTATTGATACTTTGAATGCAGGTGTACACATTTAACCCCTAGTGGATGTGAATATGTGTGATCTGTACAGACCATGGCAGGTGCTGGGTTGCATACTCGACCCATATACATTTGCACATCATATATTTGCAGTCTGCACCTATTACAATCTCATACTTGCCTGCATCACCATACCTACATTCAGGAATACATATAGCTGAAATGTAAAGGTTAACACAAGACAATGCTGCAGGGAACACATTATAATGCATTACACATTGCTATTCAAGGTTTAGATCTTAGTGCAGAACATATATCAATTCTCCTTGTATCTTGTCTTACAGCTCCAAATCTGCAGTTTGGCATAGCAGCTGACTAGCTGGCACACCACACTGGATTCATGATCTCATAGCCATATTTGCTGTGTAGCACCTGTACACTTGTATTTCTTTAACAACAGACCAGATTAAACACAACAGTTTGTGAGAATAATCTTTATTAGGGTGACATGACACAGTGCTTTATTACATTCACACTTCTAAATTCAGTTGTACTGCATATGCTGTAGATGATGAATGTATGTCCATTATAACTTTCAGCATAGCAAGCAACAGTATACTTTATTGACAGATTCATTCCTACACGCTGTTACTACAGTACTGGCTTCCTTTCATCAATAGTAGCTTGTTTGCTGGCTTCATTTGTATTACACAGTACTTTATACCAATGTTGGTCTAACAACACTTTATTCATTACCCTCAGAACACAGTATACTAATAGCAGTAGACAATTACATCTTCTTATTTATTGGACTATATATATATATATATATATATATATATATATATATATATATATATATATATATATATTGTACTCATCACACTGTCGGCACAGTCTCACCAGTCATCTGGCATGAGCCTTGATGTTATGAGCCCTCTCCTCTGCAGCTGCGGGGGGAAAACAGCCATTATGCATACCTGTCTGCCAGACATTCATTATACAATTTGATAAAACAATGTGTCAAATACTTACAAATTTCTGGGGCACGCTAGTCCTGAGCATCTTGGATCCATTGAGCTAAGAGAGCTCCCTTCCTCTGTTTCAGGTCATCATAATGGTGATGGACCTGTTCACCATTGTGTGGGATGCCAATAGCATTGGTGAGCTCACATGCCAGACTGTCTCAGGCGTCAGTTTTGTATTGTGAGCCCTGGTACTGGCCCTGCAGCAGTCTGTCATCATGGCTCTTAACAATGAGACCAGCCATGACACTGGACTCAAGGATCCCCCTGCTCTGCACCTGAAAGCATGCTCCCTCTCCTGCACTTGCCTGTGTGGTTTAAATAAGGCTATATCCCCACCCTTTGCCACCATTGGACCATTTTCAAAAATGCTAAGCACAGCTCAGCAGTGCACAAACCTACTAAGCTGAGTTGACCAGTGCTTAAAGTGACAAATGCTGAGCAGCGCTTAGCAGTGTGCAAACCCACATAGCTGAGCTGAATACTGCTTAGATATATACAACAGTATTGTAACTTATTGTTCATTAATGTTACTTCATTCTTAAGTGCAGCTGTTTTATTATATCTCCTAAACTTATGCATTTCACTACATTATCTGTTCCTGTAACTTTAATGTATTGGACACTTGTGTGAAACTGGGGCTTTTATACTTGGGTCTCCACTGCAAATGAGCTTCTGGTCAAGCTGGACCACCATAGTTAACATATTTCAATGTATACAAAACAAATAAAAAACATTTACAACATTTCCCTATCACATGTAAAAAACTGAATGGTCAGGATTTAACCCTTGCACCTAATGTACAAGTGCTGGTGCCCTAACCACTCAGTCAGTGAGAATCCACTGCTAAACTGCTGTATATACCTCTTATTTTTGTTTAAGCATCGCTGAGTATTGCTCCACGATATGCAAACCTACTCAGCTATGCTTAAACTTGACCTTTTTAACAAACATGAAAAGCATCCGGTTTCTATTTATAGATGTCTAGCACGTGTTCCTTGCAAATGTCAATAATTACATCAGTAAATAAAATTAACATTACTATAAAAATGTAAAATTAACATTGATATAAAAATGCTTTCCTATGCAGAAGCTGAATAGCCTGTCTTGGCATTCAAACCGTGAACCTACTGCACACGCAGCCGTGACTATAACCACTCAGCTAACTCGGCTGTGAAAATTTTAGCTATACTCAGCTATGCTTAAACATTAAAGAAATCAAAATAAAAAAGATATCCATTATTTACACGTTAAACATTGCACTTCATTTTATTAAGTCTTTGAGAACACTTTTCTTATTGTCTTATTGTCGTACGGCACCTTCACAATCCAGGGGTTGTGTTAACAGATACTGAAACACACCCTCTACATGACATTACTTCATTTTTAGGTCAGCCCCTCAACTGTACAGATTTGTGTACAATGTCCACAATTGTGGCTCATATTTTTGGTCTATTTTTCATGCAGTTCTATTTCTCTGGCAAATCACTGGTCTATTCATTACAGACTGCAGTTAGTAAATAAGGACAGGTATTTGAGTTTCAGGCAACATACTCTTCAGAAATTCCATGCTAATGCAAAACCTGTCATTTTGTCAGCTTTCTAAGTTTGTAAGGGCAATATTTAACAACTGTCCCTATTTTTTGGCTTTTGTCCCACTTTTAATAATGGCTTTTTCCAGACTTCTTGCTCTAAGAGATTGAGAGGTATGTGATTGCGGACACTTTTCTTTATTGTAAAGTGCCATACGGCACTTTCACAATGCAGGGGGTGTGTTACAGTATCTGTAACACACCCCCTGCAAAACATTTTCTTGCCATTCAGCTTTTAAGTGTCCAAAGACACTTTCTTTATTTTTATTTATTATAAAGTAATGTACAGCACTTTCACAAAGCAGGGGGTGTGCTACAGTACCTGTCATACAACTCCTGCATAACATTCCCTTCCCATTCATCATTTCAGTGTCTGCAGACACTGTTTTCTATTCTAAAGTGCTGTACAGCACTTTGACAGTGCAGGGGTCATGTTACACATCTGCGAGCACTACTGTAACATGCCCCCTGCACTGATTCAGTATCCATGTACACGGCAATATTTCTAAGATTTGAATTTTAAAATACTAGTAATAGATGCCATTTTGTTAAACTGGGGGGATTATTAGCATTCAACTTAATTTGCCATTTCAATTCTGCTAACTCAGTGTGGTCATTCCATGGGCCACCCCTTAGCTTTTCGCATATTCTATCTAGACCTCAAAATAGGAAGGAATGATCATTAAATTGTTCCATCATAATCTTTCTTCTAATTTTCATAAATCTGTTCTTTAAATTTTGCCTACATAAAAGCAGGGACAACATTGATCTTAGCAGTGTCACTCACCGTTATAAACCAGCATTATGAACATGTATCACATCTAAATGTACCCTTCTTACCAAAAAATACTGGTCTTTCTAAGTCAGCAGTTGTTTCAAATAATGCTTTAAATGATTTTGTTTTCTTATACATGATTTGTGGGTTTTCAATCAAAATGTCCTTAATATCACTATTAGTGAAAAACACAATCCAATTCTTTTAAATTATTTTTTTAATGTTTTCACTACTCATGTTAAATATTAAATTAGTGACCTAGCAAACACATCTTTATGGACACAATTTTTGAGGGCTCTATTCCATTGGCTGTAGTTAATAATGGTTTATAGATGCCTTGTTCCCTCTTCTTTATAATTTTCTTACTGATTTCACCCATCGGGCATTTTGAATATCCTCTATATATGAATATATCCATTAATTTATCACACTCTTGTCAAAATTCTTTAAATTCAGACACCATTCTAGCTAACCTGATGCATTGGTTCTGCACTATGGCTTTTTTCGAATGTGGTGGATGGCAACTAGTGAAATGCAACATACTATTAGAGCATGTAGGTTTCCTACAAATCATAGAGCTGATTCCCATCTCTTTCTTATTCTTTTCAACCTTCACATCTAGGTAATCAATTTTGTCAATTCCAATATTGTGTGTAAATCTTAAAAATGCAGTTGTTGAATTAATGTATTGACAAAGCAATTCTAGTTTATCCAAAGAATCTTTCTAGATGGTAAAAATATAATTCAGGAAATCTGTATATAAAACCCAAGAAGAAGAAAAAGATTCATGGGGTTTCCTTAACATGTTGGGGTGGATCAAGTTTACTAACAATATGATTTTTTGCACTATTGATGTTAAGGATTTTTTCAGTGTTATACCCCATAGAGAGTGTTTGGAATTGTTTAATGAATGTTTGATGGAGAGCACTAACATGGCTCAAATGAATATTGGAAAATAATTATGCATACTACGACAGACTGTACTACCTACAATGGAAAGGGTAGCAATTGGTGCAGTGTGTACCCCCATTTTGAAAATTTTGTGATGATACAATGGAAAATGAAGTTTATTTTTAATACAAACTATGTTAAGTCTTACCATACATACATTTAAAGAATGGGTTTATGAACATTTTTACAATATTTCTCATAAAAACAGTAATAATGCCTTATATAAACACATAGAACAATTTAATGATCATGCCTTCTTATTTTGGAGTCTAGATAGAATATTTAAAAACCTGTGGGGTGGCCCAAGCAATGACTGTATTGAGTTAGCAGAACTGAAATGGCAAATTAAGTTGAATGCTAATAATCCCCCAGGTTAAATGTAAGAATTTAATTATATCTATAACTAGTGTTTGAAAATTAAAATCTTATGAACCTTAAGCTGTAACATCAAGAACTGCATATAAACATTTGTTTAAATTTTTTAACAAGTTTTTAACATTATGTTTGCTTTTATGTGTTCAAACATTGACAACATTGTATTTACTATTTTAAATGGTAGTATGCTGTTCAATCTGTGAATTTTATTGTTATTAATGTTTAATTATTATTTTTTTATGTTTTATACATCAATATATCATTAAGATTGGTTGTGGCTTTAAGGAGCATTTTAATAGTATTGGTAGATTATAATTGGTTGAAGAGGGTGGGAATCTTTGTGGCAGATTATTTTAAAATGTTATAGTAAGAGTATTTTTTGTTGTGAAGATGTCCCTGAATGTTGGGATGAAAGTGCTTAACAGTGTGTTTGGTTTATTTATTTTTCAATAAATTCCTCCATTGTTTTTTCCACGGTTGAGTGACAATTAATTTCAATAGTTTAGGATTTAAACTTGGTTAATAACATTGGTGAACCAGTTTTGTCTTCTAAGATAGAATCTGTCCATGTTGATAGGGATATGTGTCTTAGATAATTAGGCTATATTATGAAATATAATAGGCGAACATCACAAGTTATGAACGTTATTAAAATAATTGGTCAATATTGATCTCTAATTCTGTAATCACTAAAATTATAGGCACTCAACCTAACTTTGTTTATAAGAAAGAAAGATTTTGCTTTTGTGAATAAGAAACTGTTATCAATTAATTGTGGTACTGTGCCAAGTCACAATTGTCATTATTTCAATTTCACAAATTATGACATTAGCGTTATACATCTTGTTAGTAAAAAATAATTTATATTTAAGACATCTGCAACATGAAGTACTGAGTATTTAGTCTATCTTGATAATTGTGTTAAATGTACTTGTTTATGTGGTAAAACCAATTGCAAGCTGAAAGAAAGAATATATTCACATTTATCTGACATACAAAGGGGAGTAGAGATGAATGCTTTATATGAACATAGTGAACTGAAGGGTAAAGAGCATATATTTAAGGATTTATAAAAATGAATGTGAAGGTGATTTAATTATATCCACTGAATTAATGGAATATAAATGGATAAATTATATTGGGGCTCATCATGTACCAGGCCTTAATCTTGTAAATAGTGTAAAAACAATCTTAAAGATGAAATAGTATTCTTTTAAAAATTAAAAAAAAAAGATGAAAATTATTTTTTTTTAAATCCCAGGCTTTGTAACTTTAACTAATATGTTGTGTGATTAATTGATTAATTTATACTGGTATATACATGTATTTCTAAATGTTTTTAATTTTGTACTGCACTGAAGATGAGTGTTTTTGCTTGAAAGCTCTGTACATTAAATTGTTTAAGATGTTTAAGTGGCTGTCTTGGTTTTTGTTTTTTGGTTTGTGACATCTGATTTTCTGAAACTAATTTGGCAGTTTGAGTTGCTTCTTCGTTTTCCTAAAATCTGGACAGTTGAAAGGTATGGTTGCAGCAGGTTCTGCTGCTGCACTGCTGGGATGCTGGCTTCCCTGTCTGATATCATAGCATCATATTATGCCAGATGCAACATACTAAAATACCTAACAGGCAGTAGCACAAGCATACTACAGTACCTCCCCCGATGGGTCTGAGCAGTGGAATTGGGACTTCAGCTGTCTGAGCACATGGTCTTCAATATTTCTGCTTAAAGTGTGAGTGATGTTATATTGCTTTTCAGTCATGCCAAGAGGGTTTTATACGGCTGCCATCAAACAGGTCTCCAGGGAGTATTCTTTGTCAGCTGTAACACATTAAGTAAGGGGGAAGAGAGAAAGAGAGCTAGAGAGAGAGACAGAGAGAGAGAGAGAAAGAGATGCAGGATGAATACTGTGCACACCAGTGTGCCTGCATTTACTTACTAACTTGGTTGTCCTGTGAGTTGTCTCCATGATGAAGTATCAATATAGATGACTTTTATACTATATATGGAAATAATGGGAACTACCATGGTATAGCTTGAACATCTGGGTTACTCAGCCATGTATTGAAGACTTACCAGCAGTTGATGGAATAATAGCAGTTCCTACTGATGTTAACACTTTTCATGTACTCTGGCTGTGGCCTTTAAAGCCAAATGGTTGCAATATGTGACTTCCAGCACTTTAAAGAGCTAGGCAATATCACACACACCATCCATGCTGGTGTGTGTGATATTGCCTATCACACACACCATCCAGATTGATGATTGCCTCCTGGCTGTGTTAGGAAAGCAGTTATGCTCCTCCATATATGGAGCACCATATTAAAGAACACTGTGAACATTCTATAGGCTGATATCTGCAATATACCCAATGTATCCCATGGTATGTCAGAAAGGTCTTTGTATCTAGTATTGCAAGATACATATATATATATATATATATATATATATATATATATATATATATATATATATATATATATATATACACTTTGGCGACCAAATTTATAGGAAGTCCACACATTCCTCCAATTCCAGTCTACGGCTCACATGTGGCAACCAATGCTCTTATAATATCTGTCTAAACATAGTCAGTCATGGGACTATTTTCAAATGGAAATGAATCATTTGTGGATACCATATTCTGTTGCAGGTGTGATTGTGTTGTGTACCAGTAGGCAATGCAGTCCAGGGACTATTAGATGAGGTTGTCAGATGTCAGTAAATGAAAGTCACTACTGCTACTAACATACCTGCTTGGAATGTCACATATTTTGGCTTGTTCTTTGCCTTTATACTCTGATTCAGTTCCCTGTGTCATTCATGTGCAGTGACTATAAAACGTGACCTGTTTTCACCGATTCTCATTTGCATGTCATGTACACATTAGACTGCTTGTCTTCATTTACATGTTATTATATGATAAGTTGCATACCCCTTTATCTGTGTCTTTTTGGATATTTTCCCATAGCACTACATGAGTCTGTAAATATTTGCCTAGCTGCTCATTCTGTTTTTTGGTGCAAGAATACATTGCAGACTTCATTAATTGTCCATGAATACCCTTAGTTATGCAGCCCTACAAACTCATAAAGTATATCCCAGTATCTACCAAAATGTTTGCTTTAAAAAAAAATACTTTCAGGCTATCCATGTATTCAATCCATGTGTGCTGTAAACAATTTTCATATAGTTTGCACCATCATTGCAATGCTTTTAAATGGATTTTTTTACCATAATTATTAAAATGTAGGTAAGAATTGCTATATAATTATTGGTAAAAAACTCTTCTCCTTCATCTTCTTTTTCTTTACCTCTCATATTTCAAATTATCTGGCAACGTGTTTTGCTTTTTGCAAGTGAGAATTCAGCATTATCACTTCACACCCTCTTGCAGCAAGCCTCTGTAACAAATAAAAGCTTCATTTAGCATTTCTAATGCATATTGCTGTGTTTATGACTCATATTTTCAATTCCAAAACTACATTCATTAGAAAATGTACAGTAATTATGTAAAAAAGCCTTTTGGTGTCTTTTTAGCTGCATCCCTTTCCAGCATTACCTTAGTGTTAATAATCACAATGCCAGACTCTTCTTATAAAGCGTATGGGCATTACTCTGAAATATCAAAGTAGAGCTTTCTTACCACATCATGCAAGGCAGATTCTGCAGATAGTAAGTACAAAGGGATGATGTTGTCTAAATGGATTTTCAAACACACCAAATCCTGTTACTGCTATTTCATACAAATATTTTTGCATGCTCAGTTGAGAATGGGCTCTCAGCTACTTTTGCTTCTTATAAGTAAATATTTTCTATGTACAGGTAAATTCTCCCTGCATAATATAACATGTTTTTATCACATTCCTGAGTGTTTATTTGAATTTTATTGCATACCGTACTCTGACTCATTTGCATTAAAGTCTTGGGAGAAAAGCTCTGTAGCAAAGATAACAACACACATCACTTGGCAAAAACACATGATACAAGTGAAAAGGAATACAAAATAATATTTAGTTTATGGATATAGATGTACTCATTTATAAATATTCTAAACTACCAATATGAGTGACATAGTCAAGTAAACAGACACACACACACACAAACACACAAACACACACACACACACACACACACACACACACACACACACACACACACACACACACACACACACACACACACACACACTCATCCTTATCCATGAGATAACAGTCCTCAGTGAGATGCAAAATGGAATGGTGCTGGAAGGATGAGAAGGGGGAATGGTAAAATAAGAAAATATATGGAGTTTTATATATATATATATATATATATATATATATATATATATATATATATATATATGTGTGTGTGTGTGTGTGTGTGTGTGTGTGTATAAATGTATGTACACACACATATGTATATACATATATATATATATATATATATATATATATATATATATATATATATATGTGGTGCAGACACTTGTTGAATCCAGAAATACAATGGCAGAGCTGATTGACTATGGTGGCTGTGCTACTGTGCAAGATTGTGGTAAGCTGGGGATCAGAGAATTTGCACTTTCCTCACTGTAGTGCTGTCTTGGAGTTGGTATACATAATTAGCAGGGGGTGTGGCAACTGCAGCCCCCCTGCAAAAAAAATTGTTCTTTGTTTTTGATAGACTGCTAGTCAAGTTGTGCTTGTTTAGTTGCTTTTTGATAGCTTATTCTTCTGAAGATTTATCAGACATTCATATATATATATATATATATATATATATATATATATATATAGAGAGAGAGAGAGAGAGAGAGAGAAATGAAGTCCATGTAAGGTGGCTAAAATCAAGATAAAATTCCATTAAGATCAGAAATGATAGCTGATGTGTAGGTGAAGGATGGGAAGGATATTTTCATGTAGTAAACAAAAAATAGCTATAGTGGAATTCCACATCAGTTTAATGGAATCATAAATTCCTCTGTTAATTAGGTTACACCCCAGCACACCTGAACCTTCTAGGCATTATGAACAGTTCATTAGTCTAGATTTTTTTTAGTAAAGGGAGTGATTTCCAAACAAACTAAAGGAAATTCTTCACATCTCATCCTTACTAGGCATTCCATTAGCTGTATTTATAGATGTATGATGTATATATTTTATATCTGCTGTTAGTATAATGTAATCCTTTTCACACACTATTTTCTCTACTCCTTAAATTAGGCTTACCATGACCATTTTTCAGTAGTTGTAGCATGATGCCATTAGCCTTATTAAATGCTTCCATTAGGGAAGACCTGCCAGAAGCTAGTGGTCTGCTTTGAGGGAAATCAGCATGCAGTTTTTAAATGATTTGCATTTAGGATAAATACTCAGACTGAGCACTCCTGTATAGAACTAAAATAACCTCAAAACAGACAGCACTTTAACAGTTCTTTGAGTTTGCTAAAAAAAAAACTTCAAATGATTGCTAGATAATTTAACATAATTTAACATAATTTCTTATTTGCCCAGCAAATTATTAACAATGTTGTGGAAAAGATCTTCAGTTCTTAATATGATGTTACAATTCTTATTACCACATTCTACAGCCTTATATATCACTTGTCTGATATAATGCCTCATACTTACCCCCGGATTCAGCAAGCTCTGCACGGAGTGCAGAAATAGTGCAAGAGCTGCTGCACGCAATATGGCCGCCGAGCGATCCAGGACAAGCTCCCGGGACGTGCACAAGCGCTCCTACACTATTTCTGCACGGACACCACTGCTATATGCTAATTACCTCATTTGCTGGTGAAAAACATGGAAATGAGGTGAATTAACGATCCAGGACACAGACAGGCATCTGTGCAGGAATAGTGTAACCTGCAGAAATGTATTCGGTTACTAATCGAATACATTTCTGCAAATTACAAAACAGAGGCATGACAGATCTAAAGAAAGCATGTATTCAATGTAGTGGGCATGCCAGTGGCCAAATATATGGCCATTGGCATGAGAAATAGTTGTAAAATTATAAAAAAACAACTTTATTTTTTTTTTGGCCGATCTCGGCCGTTTAAGTGTAGGACAGCTGTGCGCAAATGGGATCGGCCTGAAAATAGGAAAAAAAGTTGGAAATAAGCTTTTAAACCCAAATCAGCATTTTGCCATAATAGTCAATGGCATTCATAAGACAACAATACCAGGGAATAGTGGTTGTTAAGAGGGAAGGCTGAGTGTGAGTATGGTAATTATGAATTAGCTGTCTGTTTTATGCAAATGAGGGGAATGGCACTGAATCACAGATTTCCACTCAGTGTTAGCTTGCACCCAACCATGTAGGTGCAGCAACACCATTGTATAAGTCTAAGAGGTGGATGACCTCATAAGGGGGAGTGTCATGCATGCTGTAAAATTACTGGAGATCTCTGGCCCGTGTTTGCCTTTAGCTAAGCACAGCTAAGGAAGGGGGTGTGTCTGAGGCTGCCTAGCAGTGTTTACATTGCCTAAACAGGTGTGCGCACCATGCACCGGGTTTTAAACAACAACAAAAAAAAAAAGGAAATAGCAGCTCTGTTCACATCTGAGCACTGGGTATGCGTGCCGCGCATCGGGGCTTAAAGGGGAAGGCAGTGGGAAGGGAAATCAGCAGTAGGAAGGCAATCAAGGAGAACTAGTATATCTGGCAGGCGAAATGTATCAGAATCAGCCAATTACACATGGAACAGCCTAACACACTACTATAAACTATGCAAACACCTTGCAGTCTGTTGTTTTCCACAAAATCTACACCAGTGATGTACACAGAAGGGGAAATTTTATCTGACAAAACTAACAAAATGTTAGGGGCTGCTGTCGCTCTCATGCAAAAATATGTGCAAGAGGCTGAGGGTGGTGAGGATGTGAATGCTGACAACCAACCCACAGTGAGGAGAAGGAGAAGAGTGTACAGACCCAGGGTAACTTGCCAGGGGCTACATGAGCTGGAGATAGTGGAGCGCTATAGGGTAGACAGGGACCTCCTACAGCAAATTGTTGAGCTGTGCTGGCCATGCCTCACACACAGAACCAACAGAGGGGAACCCATTCCAGTGGATACCAAGGTATGTGTAGGCTTAATAATACTAGCCACAGGTACCTTCCAAAGGGCAACTGTGGATATCATGGGGATTTCACAGGCATCAGCATCCAGGGTATTCCACGAGTTCTTGGATGCCATGTCAGCACATGCCGGTGAGCACATTTATTTCTACAGCACCAGTGAGGCGTTGACCAGCAATATGCGTTTCTTCCACCAAATAGCAGAATACACTGAGGAACAGGGTGCTATAGACTGCATGCACATATACATCAAAACACCACCCGGTGAGCGGGGTAGGGTCTACATAAACTGCAAGGACTTCCCCTCCATTAAGTGCCAGGTCGTGTGTGATGCCCAGGGCATTATCTTGAATGTGTGTGCTGGCAGCCCTGGAAGCTATCACGACTCCCACATCTGGCATATGACACAGCTGTACCAGTCATTTGCCAGTGGAGACATCCCATACGGCCACCTAGTGGGGGATGCTGGCTACGCACTGGAACCATGGCTGATGACACCCCTCAGAAATGCACACACACCTGAACAAGCACTCCATAATGAGGCACACGCACAAACCAGAATCATAATAGAGGGTGTGTTTGGGATGCTCAAGTCAGGGTTCTGCTGCCTGGACATATCTAGTGGAGCCTTGCAGTACTCTCCAGCTACATGTACACAAACGTTCATAGTATGTGCCATGCTGCACAATATGATCCTGCGGAAACACCTGCAATAGGAACAGCATGGGGCAAGGCCACACATCCCCCCAGCATTGCCAAGGCCATCACAGGCACAGAGGGACTCGGAGGAGGAACTACCTGAGCCTGCCAATGTTAGCAGAAGAAGGCATGCCCAGTATGCCCAGGCCTTGGCAAAGAGGCAACACATAGCACATATACTGACATGGTAGGGACCCAGGGAATGACAGCTCTCTCTGACTTGCACATACAATAAAAGGGATGCCAAACATGACACTACCTGGGCTTTACCATGTATACGGAGTGTGCTATGTGCATCTGACATAGTCAGCCCTCCAGCACCATCCTCAATACTGGCACAGCCACAAGGTAAGTAACTCTTCCTATCAATTGTTGAATGGAGTAGTATGTTCTGATAGCTGTATCTATGGTATGGACATGAGCATGCAAGGGAATTGGGTGGCTGAATGGGACGGCAGCAGATAGTGGACACCTATATAGGCAGCATGAAATCCATAACAAATACTGGTGTCAACAAACTAGGCAGTACTAGAGAAGGTGACAAATCCCACTGCAGTACATATGGTGGCCCAAATGGGTGTCCATAGGACACACACATGCATGTCAGTGAGGCTCTCATACCCAACACTAGCCTCAGTCAGCAGGACAAGTGTAGATTACCATAAAGAAAGGCTGGGCTAAGGACTTCAATTGATGGCAATGGTGAACAACCCCCCTCCAGACCTACATAGACAGACTACAATAGGTCTAGCAGTTGTATGTTAGTTCTGAAGGTTAAGAAGTCTGAAACTGAAATGTAGGTCAATAAAACCTAAAATCAGTACTCTACTGATATGCCTCCAGTCTACATGATAGGTCAGAATACAAAATGAAATTGAAGCCAGTAGAGTACCTGAAATACCAGTACAGTCATAGCAAATGTTTAAAGTCATCAGGTGTGCACCCCCACAATCCTATGTAGAAATGCAATAACATGTATGTGTGGGTTTAATAACAGTGGATCACAGATTACCTGAGCTGGCCTAATCTACAGGATATATTGTTGCATGTGTACAATATGCAGGGGTCTGTGTGTTAGCTTGTGTGTTCAGTATTGTCTGGAAGTAGTCAACATGTAGGCAAGGAGTGTTGTGTCTCGGTGGCCTATGGCCAGTACTGTCGATGACAGGGCCATGTTCTGACAACTGCAGTGCCAACCACAATGCTTCTCAGCAATACCCATGTCAACAGTCATCCATACTCACTCCAGATGTCAATATCTGTCACTGTCTGAAAGTTGGACATGCCATGAATGTGGGCTCATACATACACACACTACACAGGTGGAAGTACCCTAGACAGAGTACATAAAATGTAACTGTCAACTGCACACACCTTTGGAATTGTACATATGGGTTAGCAGCACATTAGTTGTCTGTGTATATGGAATACTGATGTAGTCTGGTCAATCACTGGCAGACCACAAAAGGCACAGTTATGAAGTAATGAGAGACTGCCTATGTCCCCGCACAAGGCAGCATAAGAGGAATGTCCCATGTATATCTGTGAATCAGCTGCAAGTAACTTCCATGTCACACATGCACTCAGCTCACCCCACCAGCAGCCACAGGTTTATCATAGGTTATATCCTTGCTGTTGTCAATTAGTACAGTATGACTCCACTTCTGTATGGGAATACCCACAGAATGCAGCATGCTGAAGAGGTGTCCCATGCAGGTGTGTCCCTAGCTGTAAGCAGCACCCTGCCTGCATCCAGACCAATGGATTCATATGGACAGGAACTACTGCCATTAACACCTTGCACACTTATCCTGTCACCCCAGGGGAATCTACTGGCTTGCAGCCTGGGAATGTAGGAGTGACAGAATGCACCGGCCTGCTACAGGTGGCCTGCATCACTACCAAATGGCCTATAGTCCTCTGTCAAAAGCATGTGCCTCACCCATAGTGCCAATGTATGGCATCTCATGGGGTTCAACTAACAACATAAGACAGTCAACAGAACACAAATGCAAGGCCATGCTGACAAATCCCAGTAGCATGCCCCCATTGTCCTACTGAATAAATTGTGGACCAACACCTAAATACTGCTGGGATGAAGGGCCAACTATAGGGATACTTCTCAGATATCACTTGCATAATGTTAGGAAGAGGACAGAATAACAGAGTGGGGATGTAGAAGCATGGACATCATGGAGTGTGTGAAGTCTGAAACTCTGATGTTTGGCCATACTACCCCTGCCTGCAAACCCAGTAATGGGTGGCTACAAACCAGCTCGTAAACCGCAATGTGAAGGAGAACTGACCAGATATATGAGCCCTGCCTCTGGGTAATCTGGGTGAATCTGTACAGCTGAGAGGTATGGCCACAGCAGGATATGGCCATTCTGTTATGTCGATATATATACAAGAAGGGGATCCTTAGTGACCATAGTACCAAGGTACTGGAGCATTTACACAGGCCCATCAGCAAGTGTCTGCAGCTACCCCTCCAGAATTGCATGACTGTGCAAGAATATGTAGGCTGCAGACCACAATACTGGACACAGCTTCATTCATTTTGTATGTCCTGGGAAATAACTGTGAGCAAATAAGTATATCTGTCAGTAGATGATAACATAATACATCACAGTGTAAAACAATACATATGTCTGAATATCTCTGCTAACACCAACCATGTAACACAAGCAGCACAGACAGCAATAGTTAAAGTATCCAACTATCTGTCACTCATTGTGACTCCATATTGTCAACCTATCTACATATATCCTGCAGAAACAGGTTTATAGCTGTAAGTGTAGAACACCAAATCCTGGACTGGAATACAACCCTACCTGGAATGGATTCACACAGTCAATACAGAAGGTCATACTGGGCATGCTCCTACACTTAGAGAAATGAAGCCCATGTCTGACAACACAGTGGACTATACATATTTGTCATTTGCAGATGTCTGTGCACACACACCAAATTGTACACCATTCATGCTTTTCACACACATTGGATAGGAATACTCACACATATCCAAGGCCAACACACTATAATATGTCAAAGATACCTTAGGACAGTTCTCCAACACATAAGCTCTGTGGCAACTGAGATGACTGCTTAATACTATAGTGTAGCATACTAGTTAGTTAGGAGTTCTAATCCCAGACATAGCAACTGTGAAACTGGATCTGTTTGTGTGAGAGTGTGTGTGTGTCTTTGATGATACCTGAGATGATACCTGATTTTATGGACATTCACACTTACTACTTTCCCCTTATCCCTCTTTTTGCAGTGCTGCTGATGTTACTCACCTTCAAAGATACCTTTGGACAGCTCCCCATAATATAAATGCTGTGGCACTTGCGATAACTATGAAATACTATAATATAGCATACTAGTCAGGTAGGAGTTCTAAACCCAGACATGGCAACTGTGAAACTGTGTGTGTGTTTGTGTGAGAGAGTGTGCGTGTCTTCGATGATATTTGATTTTATGGACATTCACACTTACTACTCTCTCCTTACCCCTCCTTTAGCACTGCTGCTGATGTTACTCACCTTCAAATATACCTTTGGAGAGCTCTGTAATTTATAAGCTCCGTGGCACTTGCAGTAACTGCATAATACTATAGTGTAGTATACTAGTTAGGTAAGAGTTCTAATCGCAGACATAGCAACTGTGAAACTGTGTGTTTGTGTGAGAGAGTGTGTGTGTCTTTGATACCTGATTTTATAGACATTCACTCTTACTACTCTCCCCTTCCCCCCTCCTTTAGCACTGCTGCTGTTACTCACCTTCAAAGATACCTTGGCACAGCTCTCCAATATATAAGCTCCACGGCGCATTCCATAAATGCAGAACAATGTAGTCACAATAACTACATAGGTATGGGTTTGAATCTCATCTGTGCAAGTGTTTGTCTGTAGCACAAAGATTTTGGCCACATTTACACCCAGTACATATCTCAGTGTCTGACTTCCACAGACCTGCAGATATCATCAACCTTAGAAGTACCTATTGCCACTACTAAACCATGTGATGTCAGTGGTGCATGTGGTAAATGCGTAACCGTAATTGTCTGAAAAGATTGTTAGATAGAGGTTTGAACCTCACCCCTGGGAAATGTAAATGTGTGTGTAGGATAAAATTATTTTTTGGATCTCTCACCCACTACATCACCCAATGCAATATTTACAAGGGCTGGTGGTGACCATCCTATAAGCTCTGTGACATTTGTGCATGTGTGTATGTGTGTGTGTGTGTGTGTGTGTGTGTGTGTGTGTGTGTGTGTGTGTGTGTGTCTGTGTGTGTCTGTGTGTGTCTGTGCGTGTGTGTTAAAGTTGAGGACCTAGTATATGTCACAATGTCCACATTACAAGGCTAACAGATGTCAAACACCAGAGAGGCTGGTGTAGACAATCCACAGCCCTACATGTGACATTATGGATTAGTAAACAATATAGGCAACCCTTCTATTACTCAGAGAACACTCTTCACTCACGTATCATACACAAACACACTTGGCTAGGCAACAACCACTATATTTGTAGTACTCTGCATATTGCCTCCCAGATAGTAACCAAGGTGTGATAACAGTGGACTACATGCCTGTTGACCACAGCAGTGCCACTGATATCAGAAAGTACTTTGATATGTTACATCTCCTGACTGAGTGTGTGTTATCCAGCAAGTAAAATGACATGGCACCCTGTTCCATCCCCTCAGTAGCCAAATAAATGTGTACAATGTCCCTTTTGCCATGTTCCCCATTAGATGCCTGCAACAACTGTAGAGTATGCAAACATACCCCACAAAGGGAATACCATGCCTTATACACATGCTGTTTATGGACAGATGCGACTAACTCCACTGAATACCTGTATCATACTGTCAATGTGGGTGCAATCACAACCTCAGTTACATAGCCAGGTCTCACCAAATGAGGTCAGGAATGCTACATCAGAAGATAACAATCTGTTCATACAACATGCCCCAGAGACCTCAAGTACACTTCCACATGTCAAAGAACATGTATGTGGGACAGGTGCACAACCCAGACACTGTCCATGTTATGGAATATAGATCACATACATGGGAAGCAGTGCACATCACTGGCCACCCACAATAGAAACCTAGATGAGTGGATGGTGAATATAATATCCACCCTTAGGGACCACTCCAGGGACTACATCTCTGAGCCACACTGGGGACTATTGCCATGTGGCCTGATGTCAAGGTATTCCCTTGGCCTAGCCTTGTAGAGCCTTTGGGCCCATTCACCAACTACACACCCGTGAAGCAATGAATCTATGGATCTCAGTACTGGCAAATGTGTGTGTGTGTGTGTGTGTGTGTGTGTGTGTGTGTGTGTGTGTGTGTTTGTGTGTGGAGATGAATGATTTTGAGGCCATTCACACTCATTACACCTCCCATTGCCCTACTTTAGCACACCTGCTGATGTTAGTCACCTTGCAATAACCCTTTGGACAGCTTTCATCCCTATAAGCTCCATGGCACTTGTGATAACTGCGTAATATTGTAGTGTAGCAAGCTAGTTAGGTGGGAATTCTAATCCTGGTCCTGGCAACTGTGATTATGTGTGTGTTTGTATGAGAGAGTGTGTGTGTGTGTGTGTGTGTGTGTGTGTGTGTGTGTGTGTGTGTGTGTGTGTGTGTGTGTGTGTGTGTGTGTCTTTGTTGACACCTGATTTTGTGGACATTCACACTTACTACACTTACCTTACTCCTACTTTAGCACTGATGCTGTTCTCACTCACCTTCCAAGATACTTTTGGACAGCTCTTCAAAATGTAAGCTCTGTGGCATGTGCAATAACTGCGGAATGCTATAATAGCAATACATAGCCAGGTCTGTGTTTGAAACTCAGTAATGGCAAGTGTGTGTGTCATCAGTATCCTGTGTGGGTTTTGAGGTGATTGTATAATGACTGGATCCATTGTAATGTGGGTTTTGCTACATTATTATATTGAGGACCTATATGCCCAATGTCCACATTACAATGCCAACAATTGTCAGACACTGTAGAGGTTGTTGTAGACACTCCACAGCCATAAATGTCTACTGCCATGTGCAATTACTGTGTGACAGTATGGATTAGTAAACAATATAGGCAGCCATTATAATACCCAGATACCACTCTCCACCCACAGATCATACACAAACATGCTTGGCTCTTTCTCTCTTCCTTTCTTACTCTCTCTCTCTCTCTCTCTCTCTCACTCTCTCACTCTCTCACTCTCTCTCTTTCTCTCTCTCTCTCTCTCACTCTCTCTCTCTGTCTCTCTCTCACTCTCTCCCTTCCTCCCTCCCTCCCTCTCTGGTGGATGTGGAAAAATGCATCTGTTTTGCATAGGCAGCAGCTTGACTTTTGTAGGTAATGCTCATGATCAGCCGATGGCCTGTGCACGAATTGGAGTCCCTCACTTGCTAATTGCATGTGGAACAGCTGTGGTATCATTCCTATAGCCAATTGCATGGAAACAAACTCCTATAGCTAAGCACTTCATGTGGGTGTTGGCCCTTTTTCTTCACTGTAAGCAGGACTTCATGTGGGTGACTGACAAACAGCATCTCAGAGGGTAGTTAGAAATACCTCTTACAACAAACACTGTGGAGACAGGCCAACAAACAGGAGGGGATGTTCCAGACATGGGGACAGAATGTAAGTATTGCTGTTCTACTTTAAAGTAATGTTGGATTAACAGGGTTTGTGTGGATATGGCTGTTCTGCATGATTTAAAGTCTGGCATGACAGTGTTATGTGGTTGAGGAAATTCTCACCTGTAGGGCCATCTGCAGACTTGCCAGAGTTTGGAGTCTTAGATGTGGTGTGCTACTCACACATTTTCTAACTTTAGAAATACAGTAACATACTCTGATAAATGCAGTCAGTAAATGGTGACATCTATGTGTGTTACTGACTTCATATCCCTCAGAATAGATATGTCACAACAAACCCTGTTACACCAGAAATTTTCTCAGTTTATCACAGCAATGTCAATATTGACCCTGTGTTTGTGCCTCTGTGTCCATGTCTGTCACCCTTTGTCCATATGTCATGCAGTAAGAGGTGCATATGTACATTATATAATTATTTACTCACATCATTCCTGATATCAAGCCAGTGATATATCAGACTGCCACACATGTTATGTATAGAAGGCCTTATATCTGAGGAAAAAACCTGGACATTGTGTTGTAGTCTGTACAATAGTGAGGTCTGTGTACTTATGGTGATTGTTGACAGAGTGTCAGTATTGTGTAGCAGTGTATTGTGAATATGTTATTTGGCCTGTGTACAGACTGGGGTAGATGTCAGTGTTCTTGGTCCTGTTCTATCTGATGTTGCATGCTGCTCCAGTTTCTGGTACCCTATCAGCTTATATGTTTGTAGGGCCAGGCTGAGATATGTCCCATACCATAGTCAGGTATCAGACTACACTGTGAATTGGGACAGTATATGTAGGGTTATTGTGTGAGTGACAAATATGAGGATGGTTTTGTTCACATAGTCCATATACTGTACTATTAATTAGGCTTACCATAATATGACTGTGACTGTGTTGAGATTGGTTGTGGGTATGCACTTTCACACTGGTGTATGTTATGCTGTGCTGTTACGTGCCTGTAGTGCCTGCTATATTTGCAATTACATGAATATTCCCCCATAGGAAATGTGGGTTAGTGTTGTGGCAGTCTGCCTGTAGTTTAAGCAGTGCTTGGTGACATGCCTAGCAGCTCAGTGTATTTACCTAGTGTGATGTTATGTCCAGATATTTGTCATATGTACTGTTGCCTGGCCACCATACGTGTTGTATAGTTCTAAAAAAGCAGTGGGATGCTGTGAAGATGTATGTCACTAACTAGTGGGAAGCATGTAGGCTTAGGACCTCTGCTCCTCCAGTTAAAATGTGTTAGGACAGACAGGAGGGTGTTAATGCATAAACTGTGTGAGCTTATCTACTCCAGTATTTGTGATATATTCCCATTTACATGGCTGTAAACATCCCCTTTGTCATGCTTGGTCCACACATCTTGCACCAAGGAGTTCCATGTATACCTCTGGACTGACCAGATTGTTTCAGACTGTCCACATGTATTGGTCATATTTCTGCTGTATTCCACAAGATCATTACTGTGATTTGTGTGGTACTTCACCATTCTGATTTTATGATGTCTGTCAGTAACTGATGGCGTATGTGTCAGTTTCAGAAGAGCCTTCCTACACATGTCTTTTGACACAACCCCTGTTACTATAGCAACATTCTACATTTATAACTACAATGCTTACATTACGTTCCCTTGCACTGAGGTTGTGAGTTATGATGCTGAGGTATGACTCCACTACATGTTATGGGCATATGTTTTATATATATATATATATATATATATATATATATATATATATTTATGTGTAAACATGTGTTGTATATACCTTCTCAGATGTATCCCACCATATTTATCTGATATGTGTATATTTAGATATAAAAACATGACTGATTCAACACTATTTTCACTATCAAGAAGTAAACAAT